>NW_010433036.1:32815-43115 GCF_000710305.1 Buceros rhinoceros silvestris
GAATGAGGAATGGCTACAGCCTGGAATACACAAGTCAAACCTCTGGTACACCAATCCACTAAACCATTCCTTATTAAAAAAAAACCCCAACTGACCAACCAACCAGAACCCCCCCAAAACTTACTTGGTTTGCTTCATGCGTGGCTGAACAGTTTACTAACCAAAATGATTTTGTATTAATTGAGTGACAGACCTGAAGTAACCTTTCATCAAAATGCTGCTGACCTCTCCATTTAAGTCATATATAAGGAACAGTTAAAATGTATTAATCTTGTTTTCAGCCCCAGAAAACCCTTCTCTGTTCTTGTTTTTAGTAGGAAGGAGAGTTTATCAGGTTATAGAACTTCAAGAGGGTAAAGCCAGTTTTTTACTATGTTGCAGACATGCATTCCTTAAGCTGGAAATTAGGAAGAGGGAATCAAGGTTCCTTCCCTTTTGCACCCCTTGCTGTCATCTGCAGAAGAGCTGAAGATCTCTGCATTCGCCTTGCATACCACCAAGACAAGAAAATATTCCCAATGCTTTCCTAAAAGTCTTCAAACTCAAGCATTTGTGCTGACTGGAGAACTGTGAAATTTCAATTGGTTTTTGCACAGAGGTGCAAACTGGCAGACTGCTGGATTTCTCTGAAATACCTTAACTCTGGTCAGGTCCTTATGGAAACAGAAAACAGACTTCTAGAAATTTTCTTAGGAATAGATTTCTATGAGTCCCTGCTGATAATCTTTAAGAGGACATCCTGTGATGTGTCCTTTTGGTGTTGAGGTTTAACTCAGGATTTTGAGGGATTTTTGCATTGTTTGAACATATGCTCGTTAATCACATTATTCTGCTTCACAGACCTTCATTCAGTAAACTGCTTTCCATTTCCTTAAATGTGTTGGTTCCAAATGATAGGCTAATAAGAACCCTGATGAAATAGGCTTAAGCTTTTCTATGCACCTCAAGACTCCATTTCCATCTGAAGTGCTGGATATTAGCACACCCCCAAGCTATCAGCTACTATCCTTCTATGGAGTTCTAATTGGCTTAATATCTGCACAATTTTCCTAACTTTTCTTTGTAATAAAACCAAAGGATACAAATTCCTATTTACTTGCAGCTATTCACCCCAAAGTTTAACACCATTTGTAATCTTACACTAGTTTCAGGTTCTGGCAAAGACATCCATTTTTTAACGGTGGGACAAAACTATTGTCATATATTTCAGATGCTAAACTACACGTGCTATAATCTTACAATAAAACCAAAATTCAGTTATTCAGATTTTTTTTTTTAAATATTTAGGACTGGCTGATACTGAGTTTTTTTCACTATGTCACTTGGAATTCTGTCTTTAATTCTATCTTTTTACTTTGACCAAAAAACCAGTTTGCTGTGTTGTCATTACACTTAACCCATTCAATTTTCAAAATAAACCAGAATTTTTTTTCAGAAGGTTTCCTAAGTATCCTAGTAGCTTTTCAAAAGAAAATTAAATAATTCAACTATCTGAGACACCTGAGAGGAAACATAATTCACCTTGTCTTCAACTTTTTTAGAATAAAACAAATGAATATTCAGTATTCTTTGTCAGTGCACAAAATTCCAGTTTAGAGCATTTGCAAAATTTTTATTCTCATTTTTAGTGTAACTTTGCATAGTAGTTTCTTTGTTTTCACATGTACTTCTTCCTACTTAAAGGTTAAACAAGGTATCAATTTTCAGATTAATGATTTAGAAAACTTTAGTAGCATTCTGCGTGTCTGGGGCTTTTTTGACATTGAAATTTTGAAAAATATCTGGAGAGAATAATTAATAAACGAATTTGAGTATCATCTTGCCTTTGGTTAGTTCAAACTTGCCTGAAAATATTTGCAGATGTTGCTTAAGAATTCCTTTGCATCTTTGTGTCATGCATTTGCTCCATATCAGGAAAATTGTAGTCTGAATCTTGCAGATCTGTTCATTTTACTCAGAATGATTGCATCCACTTTGTGTAAGAGAGTAATGATTGTCGTCAACTTATTTTCTGTTACTAAAATATGGTTTTGAAGGACAGAAAGAACAAAAGATGAAAACAGAATTCTGAAGTGGTTTTTGCCATCTTCGGCAAAGTGGCTGTGCTTGTTTACATCCTTAAGTGTGTTTCTCTCTCAGTTCTTAACCGTATCTCTTACTGACTTCAGTCAGAAAACAGTTCATGCAAACCAATACTATTTCTCTCGCAAGCAATAAAATAAGGCTTCTCTATTGTCAAGGGTTTTTGAATATAGGTTGGAAATTACCAATAATTCTTTTTTTTTTTTTTTGTGCCAACATTATCTTCTTCAGCATTCCATCACCTGCTGCTTGGATGAACTGAAAATTACATGGACCATCCAGCAAGTAAATAGATTCTTCAAACAAATCTTTAGCAAGTGTCTGGATTGTGTGCATCAAATTAGTATGAATGGAATTTTTTCCATTGTATTGTTTCCATGTATTCTCCCATGTTGCTGTTAACTAAGACTTTCAAATACAAGGCATAACATGGCATTATAGCACTTCCTATTTTAGCAGCACAGTTTCTGTACCTACAGATTCTTCTCATTTGGGACTTTCTTCAGCAAGAAAACACTGTAAATGATCGATCAACTTTTTAAGATGATGAATAATACAGGAAAATAATTTTTTGTCAGCTGCTACCCTGCAGCAGATAACCTTGACTTTCGAACTGAATTCAGTGGATGCTTCTCTTACCACACACTTACTCTAGATACTGACCTGAGTCATGAGACTTCTGACTTGATTTCAGCAGTGTGAGCATGGTTTCACTGTGTCATATATTTTTCCTCCAGCAGTGATCAGTATGATTATTAGATATCCGCCAATGTGCAATCCTTTCTGTTTTAGAGAATCTTAACACTGCGGTTTCTTTCCTTAAGATTTTCAAATCACTGCTACTACTGGTTTTTTTGTGGTTTTACTTCAAATACTGTATGTTCTGCACAGTTCTTTATGCAAGCCCCTTCTAGCAACAATTGGTCTTGTAAACTAAGGTTATGTCTTTGAATATCACTCAGTTATTCTCCACCTATACTGGGACATAATGTACTGTCTTTTGACTGATGGAACACTGTAACATCATCAGATACCCAGATACTTAAAACAAGTATCTAAAAATATATAATTTTTTCATTGGAAGAACAATAAAGTTACACATTTTTAAACTCAAGTGGCAGATTTTTATGAGCTTTCTGAGGAATACACATAGTCATAAAAATGGTATGTATGTTTTCTTTATAGTAGCCGAAAAGTACCTCAATGTGCTATATATAGTTCTACAAGAATTTACCAACCAAAACCTTTTCTAAATTATTGAACAGCTGAATATATACACATATGTGATATCTACTTTATATAAGATTAGCAGACAACCTAACAATTTTAAGTGATTCTAAAGATGCAGGAAGGAAGGATTCAGCCTAAAAAACAAGAGTTATCTGAAAAACGTCATATTCAAGTGAATTGCAGCTTTCATCTGCTTCTCTGTAGAAACACTGAAGAGCGTGAGTTAGAGCATGGGAGCTGGCAATGGCTACAAAGTACAGTCAAGATACAGGAAAAGTCTGTGGGCAATTTACATCTGTATGCTACGCCCAAAGGGTTGTGCTCAAAGGCATCTGAAGTCAAAGAGAGAGCAGCTTCCCAGTTTACAGTGAAGAACACACTTGTTTAACTTCTACAGAAAGAAGAAACTAAATAATATGGACAAAGGAGATGACAGTTGCAGCAAACTTATAAAGCTACTGTCACAGAATAAATTCAGAAAAAATGAGATCCAGGCAATAAAACAGCAATAAGCTTCTATTCACTTCAAGAACTGCTTATCAGAAACTACCATTTAGCCATCAGTGATTAAGAACAGAGCTGTTGTAACAGACATGGCATCCTTATCCACTGTTTCACTTCATCCTGAAAGTATTAATATGTCTTACTGAAAGACTTTTATTTAATCTCATGGCTGCTACCTGTCTGTTGGAGCTACAGTTGTCTGTACGACTATGAGAGGATAAATAGATGGGTGAAGGATAATAAAACAGAAGAGGGGTCTGTAAGGGAGATCAAACTGAACAATTATGTTCATAGCAGATTTGCTTGAAGTAATTGCAGCTTATTTTAATTTGAGAATATTATATGTACAACCTCTGTAGTTTCTGGGGGTTTTAATGTGTGAAGGAAAGAGGTATTCTGAGTAGGTGAAATTGTTCGACAATTCAGAGAACTAAAGAATTGCAGGAAAATGGGCGCTAAATAAAGTAGCTGTGAAGCATGGGGACGGGGTCTTGAACGGTGCTGCAAGCTTAGAGCCTGCCTACTGTTTCAGAAGGGACCTGATATACTTGACTGTAGGGAAGCCTTGACAATTTTATTACTAACTTCTCTGAGGAAGAGACATATAGTAATCATTTTATATAAGGAGTGTTTACTATTCAGATGCTTTGCAGAACAAAGGTATCGTTAATTACTGAGAGATTAATTTGATCCTTTTAGTTAACCTTCTGACAAAATGAGATTTTCTATTAGCTGGGAGAGACTGGGAGAGAGCTTACTCTTGATAATATCGAGCTTTATACACTTCATCTGCTTTACAAATTAGAAGTCTGGCAGCCCTTTATGTCTCCTAGTATATTACACTGGCTGGTCCCCAGCCACAGCCACTGACAGGTATGCTCCAGTTTTTATAATACTTAGAAAATCAGCAGTTAAAGTCTGTGCTGCTGTTCCTTCAGATCCACATGAAGTTCTACACCCTCACTGAAACATCACTGCAGTGCAACAGATGAACATTTCACGATAACAGACTTTGCTCTCCTAGAGCTCAGTGTTTTGAGCAGCACGATCATGACATTATATAGCTGCATAGCTGATAAACTAGCATCAGCTCTTCAAAACACTAACAATGTGATTCAGACATGTCACTCATGCTCTGTCCCCAACCCCACACATGATTTTGCAATGCACCATATGCTCTGTATATAGCAAAACACAAACAATTCTTTATTCTGTGGAGAAAAACATTGTGGTACAACTTCCTTATTTCTTTCTTTTTCCCATGTCTTACCTGTGTGAGCTACTTGTACCAACTTGCATTAATTGAGAAACCCCAACCTCATTTTACTGTCTGTAAGCCCTTGAACTGTTCTGGTGCTACAGTGCCCAATACCAAAAAAAAGTTGTCTGAAAATTTCTTCTCAATGTCATTCAGCACAAGTGTAACATCAAAGACAAATGTGTGGTAAGACACCCTGACCACAAAGTTCTCATGTGCATGGCATTGCTGGAATTTCTTTTAGTTAACATTATAATAGCTATATAATTTTTTTCTGCTCTTTTTTTATCAAGTTGTTACAGTGCCCTGAATCAAATTCTGAGGGGAGGGCAAACGTTGCATGGTCTACAAGGGCACACAATGCACTGATTAATAAGCTCTTTCACTTTTTCTGTTCTTCATTGTCCATCTTGCCTATTAAACACTTTTTAAGAACCTGAAGGAATGCTTGTTATAGAATTACATACCTTCCCAGAATGTAAATTCAAAATCTCAGCAAATGAGAGGCATTATTTCTGCTCTAGGAAATGTTCTACGCAGAAGTTTAAAGAAATTTAAGGCGGAATGTTAGATTTTGATTGTTTATTTTAATTCTGAGAAATCAGCAAATTATCAAACCAACCTTTCAAAATGTTATTGGAAAGGTAGATGAAGGAATGGTCCCTTCCCTTCCCTTCCCTTCCCTTCCCACAATTCACTGATTAATAAGCTCTTTCACTTTTTCTGTTCTTCATTGTCCATCTTGCCTATTAAACACTTTTTAAGAACCTGAAGGAATGCTTGTTATAGAATTACATACCTTCCCAGAATGTAAATTCAAAATCTCAGCAAATGAGAGGCATTATTTCTGCTCTAGGAAATGTTCTACGCAGAAGTTTAAAGAAATTTAAGGCGGAATGTTAGATTTTGATTGTTTATTTTAATTCTGAGAAATCAGCAAATTATCAAACCAACCTTTCAAAATGTTATTGGAAAGGTAGATGAAGGAATCGTCCCTTCCCCTCCCTTTACCCCACTATGACTGTGCCATTGCTGCTGTCACAGCCAGAGCCTTTCAAAGCCTGCCAGGTCCTATCGTCTGTGCCACTCTCAGCCTTTAAAGCTCCTTCCCTTTTGTTGACTTCCAAGCAGCATTCAGAGAGATCTCCAAGACAAGAGTGTATAATAACCATCACCCCTCCGACGCTGATTTAAGTGCATACTAAGCGAACTGGAAGTCTCCAGGCTCTGTCATTGAATTGGTTCCTAAATATAAAACCTCTTACAATGTGAAAAACGCTGAGGAATAGAAGAAGCTGTAAAGAATCTTAAGGTCACCTGCTGTCTAAATTCATGCCACAGACTAGAGCTGCAGCCTGTGACTCTGCTGAAACGTTTCGTTCTTTAAACCTGTGTTTATCTTTGCAAACTGAGTGTGATGTAGCTACCGCATGGCATGTACCAGTTCATCTCTGCCCTTCCCACGTGTTCTGGTGCTTTCCATTCTGTTGAAGTGATTACTTTATTAATGCATATTAACCAGTGTAGCACACATAAATCTGTGACAATCTGTTGCTAGATAGACAAGCTTTTTGTGAACTTAACAAAACCCAACAAAACACTAAAAAAGAGGTTTCCCCCCGTATTTTAAAAAATCAGGTGATATGAAAAATGTTTTTTGCAATAGGGTGCTGAGGAATGTAAATTACTGATAACATGCCTTTCTGATGTCTGTATACACTCAAGTGTGTAGGTAGTCTGACATCACAGACCTCAGCTGTTTAGTATCCTACTTTTATTAAGAATAAAGTACAGATTTTTTACTTTATTAGTTACTTTCTGGTCCATTTCTGGAGAATTCTATGCTTCCCTGGCTGTGGAAGGATGGTGTGCCTTCCCTGGAAGTGCCAATTTGTTCCTGCCTTCCCTGTCCGTTCTGTGTTATTTGAGGAAAATAGTAGCCATTTTCTGTTTACTCCTTTTCTGTTAAGTATTTTCAGTGTATACCTTCTGTTCATGAGTGCCTCAACTGATATCTGCTTATTTTTAGACAGTGAAAATATTGCCTGAAGTTACACTAGTGCAGGCAGTTTGATTTCTGTACACAGCAAATTAAGCTGAGAGAGAATGACCAATCTATAAATGAAGACCTTTGGCTTCCATTTTACAAAGCAGAATGTCACCTAAAAATTTTACTACCATAACAGTTATTTATTTTTGGAAAAAATATCTAGAGGCCCAAACCAGAGATTTAGCATCCGTTGTATCTTTTCCTGTCATCACATTTAATAAAACGAGAAACTAGTGTCTCCAGGTGTTTGCAAGGAAAGCGTATGGCAGTGGGCAATGGGTTAATACAACAAAAAGATGAAGAGAGAAAAAGGTAAAAAAGAAATTACTTTGGTTAGCGAAATAAGAAGCAGACATGTCCCAACAGTGTCCGTAAATGGTCAAGTGGCAAAGATACATTTTGACAAGTCTTGAAGAAGACCTAGGAATGGCTTAGTAAATATATATGCAAATCTTCATATCACCGTTTGTGTAAAAAGGTGAAGTTCTTTTAAGTCTTTTATGATTTAGTTAATCAGAATCCTTCCAAGGGAATGGAATGATCATAATTATTTCATAAATATGTGTAACGTGAAAATCACTGTATTTTGTATAGTTTTGTTTTGCTGCAATATACTCTGTCGGTATATTGCAGTTCCTGTACAGAGCAAAGTTGTATCAAAAGACTGATTTCATAAGACTAGCGGACTTGCAGTTTGTTGTTTCTTCACCAACTGTTTTGTGTCTGTAAATTGCAGGTGAATCTGTCTGGAAAGCCTTCTTCTTCACACCAAACTTCAGTCCTGAAGACTCCAATGGTTGTTATGATTCTCATGTTTGCTTCTGCCATGGAGGATTCATCACACGGCATGATCCCCCACTGCTCTTCGATCTCTCCAGAGACCCTGAGGAGAAGGTCCCACTGACTCCAGAAACAGAGAGCCGTTTCTATGAAATCCTCGAGGTCATACACCTAGCAGTAGAGAACCACACCAGATCCCTGCATGCTGTCCCCGACCAGCTATCATTGGACAACCTTCTCTGGAAGCCATGGCTCCAGCCATGCTGCTCATCTCCCTTCCAGTCTTGCTACTGTGACTATGACTCAGAAGGGAGCCTGCTGGAGGAACATTCGGGATAAACACGCTGCAGTTCCCTTTCAGAAACAGGAACAAGAGAGTGTGGGTAGCTGACTTGAGCCACTGAGGTGCTATCCTTTAGAAGGTTTTCTTATGTGGGAGGACCTGTCTTCAAATACATCATTGCAATAGAAAAGAATTTCAGATAACAAAATGTGCCAAGAAAAGGAGAGCAAGATATACCTTTTCTCTATTTATAATACAAAAATCAGTATGAAGCACATGGTGCTGTCCTCATCTACAAGTGGGTAGGCATTGTCTAGATGAGATCATTTTCTAGATCTTCAGCTTCAGCTTTTTCCTTACACAACAAGGATTTTACCGATAGTTTCTGTCAATTACAACCTCTAAATGCACACTTCCCTTTTTGCTAAGTGTTATCCACCATTAGTGGGGCAGAGCGCCAAATAATTAAAAATAGAGGGATAATAGTGGAGAAGTCCACCTGTGACTGTAATTTGGTAACTGATAGATAGGTAAAGGGCAGACCTGCAACAGCATCAACAAGCGTCATACCTATGAAATAATAAACAAATTGCCAACAATCTAACATTGCTTGTGCCATAAAAATGAAGACAGCTGTGTAGTGGAAGACCTTGCATCCATGTTAAAATGGTGCTCCCTTGCTAGTGTCCTATCACATGACAACAAGCCTTGTTTCAAAAGGAAACCAGTCATGTGCTTGAGTGTGTACCGTAAGTCTCCATATAGCTATATATATGCAAGCCAAATTAATAATCCCCCAAAACTCCACAAATCCTTCAGTCCCTGATATAGACACACCTTGATGGTCATAGCCCAGTTGCTAAAATGAAAGATTTGCTCCATACTTCGTACCTGATTTCCAAATTCACGTGAAGCGGTGAACATATCTTTCACTATCTACCATACCTATTCTTCCACTGATGAATGTAGTATGCATCACAAATAAATAAAATTTCGTCTTTGAATATCTTTGCCAATGTTTAAGCTCTCTGAATAGGATCCATCATTGTCTGAGAAGAAACTGGACTTGAGCACCCAAAGCCAAATCTGTCTCTGAATTCTTAGCAAGGCCTTGGGAAATCTACAGTACTTCAGAGCTAATACTATATCCATTTTTATCTTCATCTTATTCAGACACTTTCTTTCCACTCTACAGGCAGGCAAACTATTTTCTTTTGCAGATTGTACCAGAGGAGATCATATCAGTGAAATACTAAAATGATTTGATGTCTGATAATAGAAAGTGACTTGCTCCTTATCAGAAAAGTGTAGTTAATTCCACTATTATAATGTATTAAAATCATTTTGGTGGAAAAGTGATCTGTGATGACAGTAATGCAATAGCTTCAGTCTGCCAACATTAAGGTCATGACCTGGTTCTTGGGAGCTATTGAAGCCTGTCCTCTAAAAACTTATGTGATACATAGTGTATTTCCCTGTCAGTAAACCCTAGGCTTTATTTGATTTTTCTGCTCCAGTTTCATTCCAAATTTCATTCTCCACAATATCCAGGTGCCTGTCTTGGGAAATGTTGTACTCTTTCCTTGAAGTGTTATTTTTATATTTCCACCTTGTATTGGTGATTACGTATCTTAAGTACGTGCTCTGCGAGCTCTCTATACGTAGCAAAGTCCTGTGCATGCTGATAAAGTTGGTCTGTTGAGGTATTTCCCTGATAACCAGTCAGGGCTGTTTATATAGTACCTGGAAAGCTGACAGATGCCCATTCATCTGACATAATTCCCTGTGCTTTATTTAATCACTGAATGTACTGTATAAACTGAGGAAGAATGGTGCCTGCAGTTTGAATACAAGTACAGTGACCGTGGCTGCATCTCTATATCACAGCAGGATCCATACTTCCCAAATTTTTGGTCCTCACTACATGGCCCAAGAACTCCTTTGGGCATGGGGCTGGTGCCTGCATGCCTTCCCCTGCGGTGGGTGGGCAGCTCAGGCTGTGGCCAGGGTGCCAGCTCCCCCAGCACTGAGCACCATGATGTGGGGGGATGCTCTCTCCAGCTCCCACAGCTCTGCTGAAGCTCACACAACATTTTGAAAGCAAGTATTCCTG
>NW_010433036.1:43198-49986 GCF_000710305.1 Buceros rhinoceros silvestris
CCTGCTGAAGCATGTGGGAGAAAATATGTTATGTGCTAGGTACGCAGCAGTAACTCAGACAGTGTTTGGTGACATTGGATCTGCTTTGTTCTCATGTTTGCTGGGCTGTGACCTTAACAGGGTTCTCAAGGATATCTGCATATATTTCTTTTCATCAGGAAGATGCTATCTTGCTATTACTTCTTTTCTTTCTGCAGGTGCAGGAGTTTTTTGTTCTGTTAGGCACAACAGCTGTTCTGTGCTGCCTGACTGTGATATCAAAAATAATGATTTTTCTAATGCTCTGATTTCTTTTTGTCTGAATATGGCCTTGCTTTCATATTTTCCTTGGCTTTTGGTGCCACCTCTATAATCTCCTTTTGTAAAACGTCCACATCCTTCAAATGCTTTTCCACCTATTACTTTACTACTCAGTCCTCCCGTTTGCTTGTCGAATTGATCACAATGGCTATTTTACTACCATCGTGTGAAAATGAAAAGTGGTCTTTGTAAATTGATTTGTCTTTTAGGGCTTCTCAACTCTGCTAACATTGTACTTATTTAAGGTCTAGCAAGGATTCACTTTGCATTACAAAATCAAAGAAATTAAAACACACCGAAGACACCCTGAATAATAAAAGTTATTTCTTGCTTATGGCACAAGCTTCATATTTTCCAAAGTATAATTTAGTACATTTAATATTTTGACTTAAACACTAAAATCTGAAATCCATTTTTACAATTGTTCCTTCAAGAAAAATTCTATTAAGAACAGGGCAGTATTTTTCATACTCTATGTTAATGCCATTTCATTTAATGCCTAATATAAACCTTCCCTGTATTGCAAATGTATTATACCTTTCCGTACTGCGCCTTCGTTTCTGTAGACGGCATGTCAGGTCATGGTAATTAACATAGTCTTGTTTATCTGCAAAATAAAATGAGAAACACAATATACCATTTCTGTAGCTGCACTTCCCGATCTAACAAGGAAACGTTTTGAATTTCACAGCGGGTTATCAATGGGATATACGTGATTCACAATTTATTAGCAAAGAAGGCTCAAGGAGAATGTGCTGCTCTGGTGCTTTGAGACTGACTTTCGATCTATCATTTAACAATCATCGGTATTCTTACATGGTGCTTGTTGCTAGAATATGTCAGTTCAAACTGGGAGTTAAGCTTCAGAGGGAAGTGTTTTCCTCTACAGGGTTATTTAACAGTAACACATCCTAGTTTGTCACAGACTCCCTGTATGGCCCACAACAAGTCATTTCACTCTGTCTCTCAGTTCCTCCTCTGTGCCCAAAGAAGAATAACAGTATTTCTCTGTTGGGAATACTGAAAGAAAAGTGGTAAACTAGTAAAGGTGCACTTTCTGGTCAATAAGGCACCTTCTCTATGGAAGGAACCGTTTAAGAGCCGGATAACTAGATTGTAGAAGATCTCGCTATATTAGGATGTATAAGGTGCCTTAAGGTTTACAGGTAGGTTCTGTGCTTAACTGTTCAGCACATGTGGGATCGGGGCCTGGAAGAAAGAACAGATGGTTAAAAAAGATGCATAATGGGAATTCAGAGAAAGATATTAGTCACAATTTTCTAATTATATTTATTCTATCTTTTAGCAAACATTGGAGACTACGTGGAATTATTTAAATAATATTTCCCCCTCAGGGACTCAATGTCACAGGTTCCTGGCTTTTAAAAATTGTGGTGTCCTGACTGGCCTCAAATTACTGTGTCAGAAAAAGAAAAAATAAATAAAAAAGGAAAAAGGGAAACATGAGCCATTGGATATGGGTGTCAGCTCACTGAAACACATCTGGAAGTTTGCAAAGAACTAAGTGAATATGGCCCATAGCCTTCACAGCTCAGTGAGGATCATCACCTGCCAGCAATAGTTTATTTCACATTGTAGTAATGTGAGATCCGGATGTTCAGATGTGTGGACAATGTAGAAAATTTCACATAAGATGTCACCTGAAAGGAACAAATGGAAAAAGAAAGAAAAAGAGGGCAAGCATAGCTACAAAATTCCATTTTTCTAGTAGATAGAGTACATATATTAAAACACAGAGGTTTTGATTTACATTAGGACATCATAGTCCTCTGCATAAGACAGACCTTTTCATCTTCTCTGTAATTTCTCTTTCCTCTGGCGTTGCCTGTGCAGCATCTGAAATATGCTCTGAAGAGCTCGCTTTCAAGGGGAGTCCATCCTGCTGGAGCACGCTACAAGCCATTGCCAACCACGTGGGCAAGAAGAAACACTGGCACAGCAAAGCTCTGCACTGGGACCCACCAAGGAGTAAATGGTTTCTGGGGTTTATTTCCAACCTGAAGACAGATACCTATGAATTCCTGGTTCCTATGGGTCTGTCAGTGACTGCAGGTGACAGGAAGAATGAGGTCACCTCTGCAAACAGCTGGACTGCAGCAGTATCCTTCAGTGTCAGACTGTCAACTGGAAATTTGTGGGGGCCCACAGGATGCAGGACCCCTTGCCTCTGAGTAAACACACCAACCAGGCTACTCCTGAGTCATTGTTCAGGAGGTGACAGATCTTAATCTGAAGCTCAAGGCGTGAGACAGCAACAGTCATGCAATTTGCTCCCTGGAACACCAGAAGACCTGAGCAAGGCTCTAGGGACTCCCAGGTTTACAGGCTGCTAAAACTGCAAATAATTCAGGAAGATAATTCAGGGAGTCCTAGAAAGACCCTGATAGATCATATGCTTTTTTCTAAAATATTTTGGTGTTCTCGGTAGCTTTTGTTTACATCAAAACCAATAAGAATTGGCCTAAAACTTGTCCCTGTACAGAATGCCAAGGAGGTTGCAAACTGTTTTTAAGACTACGCGTGATAACTTTAACCTGCTAGTTCAATACCGAGAGTAGTGAGTTTGTGCCAAGAGGTCATAGCAGCTGGAGGTTTCTTACGCACATGGAAAGACACTGAATTTCAGTCTCCCACTGAAGCTTGCACTATGCTGGCTAGTAAGATAAAAAAAGGCCTTAATTATCCTCACCTCTCTAATTCTGCTGTCAAAGTTATGAAACATTGCAGACCCTGCAGGGTGTGGATTATAGGCTTGCAATGCTTATACAGCATCTCTGGAATACTTAAAAATCATTCCTTTAATATAAAACATGCTAGATCCCCTATATAGACTGATGATAGTCTTATCTGTAAAAGAATGTGCCACGGGTATTTTCCTTGAAAAACACTGCTATATTTGAAGAGAACAGATTCGGAGTATATGGTCGGCTCCATCACAAAAAAAAAACCCCGACCCTCTGACATTATTTATTCTACAGTTATCAAATAATAAAGCCTTTTAATGCAGATAATATTTTATCATACCTGATTTCTGTGACAAATATGGGGAAGTAGTTGAAATTATAAGGCAGATGTCTTCATTGTGACACTTATTATAAGAGAATTTGATATGAAGTTTCTCTGGGTAACAATATTTATTACAAAAGTTTAGAAACAAAGCATCTGAAAAGCCTTATGGACTGAAGTTGGGCTGGAAGAGAGTAACTTTGGTGTAATATGGTCGTTGTTGCTCACATTGAAAAACCAGCCTACGAAGAAAAAACCCCAACTTTAAAAATGTGTCTGTGCTGATAGTGATAAAAATAATACTAGACGTTTGTGCCATGTGTAAGAACTTTTTTCATTTTTTCCTTATTTTTATCTTTTATGTTATACCTCCTCCTGCCAGACAAAATATTCAGGTTTAGGAAAATGTGCTGATTGGTTTGTAGTTGTCAACCTTACAATGTCATATCTAACGCATTGGGAAGTAACTGATTAATGCCACTGTCCAGATAACTTTTTAAGCTCTAGGGAGATTGTTAAAATGGGACCCCTTCTTGTCAATACACATGAGAAGCAGAGTCATCCAGTGACATGTCGTCACTCATCGAGCTTTTAAATGTGTATTATTCTGCAAAAGGACCTACTTCATGCCCCATCCTTCTCCCTTATGATACTTACTAAAAATAAAGGGAAATCCTCTCTGATACTAAGAGTTATGCCGCTGAATGACAGCCCTGTTTCATTATCTTTCAACAAATTCAGTCATGAGAGGACATCCCTAGCAGATAGATGGCATTCTGCCCTTTCTGGAAATTAATGACAATGGTGAAAGCCTTTTGCTAGAGCTCAGGCAGCTGCTGATGCAGACGCATAGTTTTGCCCATCAGTTTTTAAGCAATTAGTACCAGACAGGAATGCTGTCTTCACGTTTTAAACCTGTACTCTGTTTCAGGTATCCTCTGTGTTTGTCCTTTTCGCTCTCTAGACCCGTGTTGGGTAATGAAGTTTCACTACAAAAAGTTGGCTTGGCAGACTCACCTAAGACTATTTGATGAAAATGTAAACCCTTTCTTTGCATGAAAGGTTGTTACACTGTAAGATGAATCAAGGTGATTGTCCACCGAGATGCAGACTCTGGCCTTAACAGATTAAAGCCAGAGTTCAGATCTTAGTGTACAATCACGTTGATCAAATGGTATAACAACCTTTCTTCATACAGAGAAATGGTTTGCATCCATAAAACTGTCTTAAATAAATTTGTAGAAAGGAAGTAATGTCATAGGAGCCTCTTGAGGAATTGAATCTGATTAAGCCAGATGTCTCAAAAGCAATGCCAAGTGGAGCAGAATTTTTGCTATTCATTGAAATGTTGCTGCCAATAAATCTCTGCTGATCAGAGACTCATAAGGCACCAACCCTCTAAAATAAGCTGTGACTTAAGCTTTTATCCGATTGATTCTCAGAGTACTGAACCTCCAGCTTTCCTGACAGGAGCCTGTGTGCTTGCACTAGACTGGCAAACCCTAAGGAATGTATAGTCAGAAAAGAGATAGATTACAGAAGCTTTTTAGGGGATGCAGAGTATGTTTACAGATTGCTGCCTTGGGCATGCTTTCCATCTTCTAGCACTTCTAGCCCCAGTCATAATCTCCTTCCACACTGGCTGCCCTTGTTCTGCTGGGGAAGAAGGCACAGAGTTCATGGACCAAATGGACATGGAAAGCCTCACATGGTGCCTAATTTTTTTTTTTTTTTTTTTTTAAAGAAGACTGTGAGGTTCATCAGGTCATGCATCTACAAGCCAGATTAGAGGAGGCAAGAATGTTACCAGGTGGTAAAGAGATGAAAGCAAGATCTAGGAAACCGTACAGGCCAGGAATTAAAAGGAAAAAAAATCACTCTTCCAGTTCTGGCTTAAATCCAGAGAATCAGGAAAAGGGTAACACTCCCTAGCGGTAAGGGCACTCACCTGGGTTGTGATGACAGATTTGCTAAGAAACTTCAAGACTGATTAAGTATTTTTATTCACATGAGGTACACAGATTGCCTGTGGAGCAGAGTGGGACATACCTTATGGCTACGAAGTCACTTTCTGTCACTGTTACTCACTCCCTGACTAGTCTGGGAATCTTTGCTGCAGACAAAGCTTGTACAGAAAGGGCAGAAAGTTCATTGTGCTTTTCCTTGCCTGCCCTCTTGCCACACCCAGCCAGCTGTTTAGGGATGCATTGTTTTAACTGCACGTTCCATCTAGAAAAATGTCAGGAGGGAAGGCTCAAAATATTTATGTGTCTTTTTTTGATCCCAGGAGTAGAAAGAAAACTGCGCTTGTGAAGGAATAACCTCATTCTTGTATTGTGAGAAGTGCTCTGAAAGCAGCATCAGAGTCCTTAGATGTTGCAGAGAGGATGTATTCCCTGGCTCCAGAAGGAGTTAGAAATCACTGTAGGTAGAAGAGTGGTTATAGGTCTGAGATTTCTCTTACTTAAGTTCATACACCTACAGTGAAGATATCTAGCGCTCAGTTTGCTTTGATTTCTACCTAGGGAAGAGAAAAAGAAGATGTGTCCAGCTTAGTGTGTATGACTACATGAAGATTATATCAGTCATGCCTAAGAATATTTTTCTGCTTTTTCATGGATTAAAAAAAAAGAGGGGGCGTGTGGTGTGCATAGGATACCAGTATAAACAGCATAAATCTCAAGACACCGATGTTTAGGGAATCGAATCCCACTGCTGTCTTCTGTAATCTTTAAAATAATGTTTTAAAAATGAGGCATGTATGAAATCTAACTGCTTTCAACAGTACTCAAATGGAGATTTTGACAGTCAGATTTGGCAACAAAATGCCTAAGTTTGCCTTAAAGCACTTTTTTAAAGGCTAAATATCTTTGCTTGCTTGTTTGCTGATTTTTTGGCTCTGACCATCAGTTCTTTTTCTCTGTACCATGCTCTGTAATTCAGCAAGGAAATATCCCATTGAAAGTATTTAAAAGAATTCTCATCGTTATACAGGTCAAGCAATTTGCTTTTAACGTCATATTAATAATTTCATATGCTAACATTTTAATTATTTTAATGGGGTGAGATATGTTTATTAGAATAGAATTTTGTCAACAGTAAATTAAGAACTTTTCCAATTTACATTTTCTGTTAACATCAGTTATGCTTGAGTTGAAAGAATTTGACTCAAAGAATACTGCTCAACTTCTGAGAAAAAAGTCATGACATTTAATATACAATGTCAGTCTCTACTATAGCAAACCTGCCATGTTAAAAAAATAATTGTTTTATACATATTGTACATTTTCCATCTTCTTGTGTCTTCAGAAATACTTCTTCGCCAAGCAAACAAACTGCTCTGAATTATGCATGAAAAATTATTTTAGGGCTCCATCTGCTAAGCATTTTTAAGACTTTTTTTCTGTAGTTGAAAGTGTTTACCCTGCATTCATCATCATGGCTTGGCTTTGCAGACCAAG
>NW_010433037.1:0-40799 GCF_000710305.1 Buceros rhinoceros silvestris
AATGGTGTCAAAGGCCTTACTAAGGTCCAGGCAAACAACATTCCCAGCTCTTCCCTCATCTACTAAATGGGTCACCTTGTCATAGAAGAACATCAGGTTGGTTAAACAGGACCTGCTTTTCATAAACCCATGTTGACTGACCCTGATCACCCGACTGTCCTGTGCATGCTGCATGATGACACTCAGGTTAATCTGCTCCATGACTTTCCCTGGCACTGAGGTCGGACTGACAGGCCTGTAGTTCCCTGGGTCCTCCTTCCGGCCTTTCTTGTAGATCAGCATCACATTTGCTAACCTCCAGTCAACTGGGACTTCCCCTGTTAGCCAGGACTGTTGGTACATGATGGAAAGTGGCTTGGTGATCACTTCTGCCAGCTCCCTCAGAATTCTTGGGTGGATCTCATCTTAAATAGGAACAACAGGGAAGCAGAGCTATGATATATTGCTTCTGCTTGAAACGATTATTCTTTCCGAATGCTGAGAGCAGAAAATGGAAATGGTCAACCTTTTGTACTCTACCAACCTAAGCAGACCTCTAAGCAGACCGCTAGGTGGATCTCATCCGGCCCCATAGACCTGGGGCCCCATAGCCCCCACATCTAAGCTGTGCAGCAGTTCACTTACTGTTTCCTCTTGGATTATGGGACCTTGATACTGTTCTCCATCTCTGCCATCTGGTTCTAGAGGCCAAGCGCCCTGTCAGTTGGTCTGACCATTAAAGACTGAGGCAAAGAAGGCATTCAGCACCTCGGCTTTTCCCTCATCTTTGGTCACTATACTTCCCAGCATCCAGCAAAGGATGGAGATTCTCCTTAGCCCTCCTTTTGCTATTAATGTATTTATAGAAACTTTTTTTTTTTTATCTGGCAGTAGCTAGATTAAGTTCTAGCTGGGCTTTCGCCTTTCTAATCTTCTCCTTGCAGAGTCTCGCTAAATCCTTGTAGTTTTCATGAGCGGCCTGTCCCTTCTTCCATAGGCCATATACTTTCTTTTTCTTCTTAAGCTCTAGCCAGAGCTCTCTGTTCAGCTAGGCCAGTCTTCTGCCTCTCCAGCTCATCTTGCGGCTCACTGGGGCATCCTGCTCCTGGGCTTTGAAGATTCCCCTCTTGAGAATTGTCCAGGCTCTCATCATTCCGAGGCCAAATCAGTAAAAATACTCAGAAGAACCCCAAAGGGTGTTCCAGCAGAAATATACACCTTAATCTCTGTCCCTTGCCAAGGAACTTTCTAAGCAATTAAATGTGGAGTAATTTGCCTTCTGGAATTCTTGTAATAATCCCAGAGTTTAGGCCTGAGGTATGAGATTTTATAACCCTCCTCGCAAGGTCAATTAACATCCTTTTCCAAGGCTTGCTATTTTACTGGCCTTAGTGATGTCTTGTGACAATGAGTTCTACATTTAATTAGGTTGTGCCTAAGAAATAACTTTATTTTAGTAGTTTTGAATAATCCAGTTTCGTGGATGCATTTTGTCATGAGGCAGAGGAGCAGATGCACATGATAAACATTATTTCTTCGGGTGTTAATCAAACTTTTCAACTTTCTCCTTAGTTAACTCCCAAACAGGAAGGAAGCATCAGCTTAGAAAGACTGTGATTTCTCTGTTTTCTTAAGAGTCCAAAAGGGAGACCACTGGTGCAGGCTCACTGTTTACTTGGAGGTGGCGAACTCTTTCATCTAATGCAAACATAGACTGAGAATGGTCCTGAGTTTGTTGGACCTAGAGGAGATTCCAGGCAGAGTGGGACTAGAAAATTTATTTCCACATTATGGTGAATCAGTGGCTTGGAAATCGGTTCTCGCTCACTTTAGGAACAAAAGAAACAAAAGAAATTAAACTTGCATATGGGAGATAAGAGGGAAATTGTTCCTAGGTAGGGTATGGGAAACCCAGGCAGATAAGCAGCTGCAAGCTTGGGAGGCTGCACACAGTTTTCAATTCACCAAGAGCCTGCAAATCTCTAGGCCAGGACCTGAGATTCCCAGAGTTTCCAAGATTTTTACTCGAGAGCACCCTGCCTAATAGACTGAAGGGGAGCAAGGGGTTTGCAAGATCCATTGGAGCATGGAGCCAGAGCAACCAGAGACTTCGGGCTTTCCCAGATTGGCAGGAGTAATGTAGGGAAGCTGGACAGGACACCTAGCAGAAGACACCACTGCTATCTTCCCAAATCTGTTCCCCCAGGATCACCTTGTGATGAAAGAAAAGCATCTCTGAGTTTTCCACCGATGCGGGTCCTGCTGAGACAGCACTGAAGAGGCAGCAGTGCCCGCTTAAGACAGTGAAGGCAATGGGAAGCTGCACTTCCCACTTCCCTAATAAACTTGACAGCAAAACCTAACCCATCCTGTAAGCTTGAACTGACCACAGATTTGCTTGATGCCCATTTTTGATTATGGCAGGAATCGCATGTATGAGATACCAGAAACAAATTTTTGGTCACATAATCATTACCAATAATTAATAACTCTGTTACTAAAGTACTGGAAAACACTAGCTATACAAAGGACTGTTCTTTAGCTCTGTACCCACCTCCTTGCAAAGGCTGATCAGGGTACTTACAGCTCCCAAATTTCAGCGGGCAAGCATGCACATCCATTGGGAAGTCCTCTAGGTGCATGGGACACTCTGCATGAATCGTTAGCCTACAAGACAAAACACAGGGTGTGATCAGAAACACACGGCTGTGGAGGCTCCCGCCTGGCCCATCTTCCATGGTGTCTTTGCCCTGCATCCATCAAAGGTGACAAAGGCTCAGTGTCGTCACTAACCTCTGGGTGTCCAGGTAGAAGGCCATCAGCTGTGGAGAGAACAGCAGCACACAGAGCTGGCAACCTTTCCATTGTATAAGCTCAACCCTATTGGCTGAGCTCATCTGTATCCACTCAGTGCAATCAGAAAATCTGCCAAAGCCCGGGACTTGTGTTTGCTAGTGTGTGCAAAGAGCTCATTAATGCCTGGGGCCAGGGGACGTTTCATGGACCATGCTGGAAAGCAGAGGAAAAGGGCTTCCAGGGAAATGGCCTGTTCTTCCCGGCAGTCTGGAAGGAGCTGAGGGCTGGCAGATTGCTCAGTCAGGAAGCCACAGCGCTGCTGGGCTTGCTGAACAAAGTCAGTCGGCGCCATGAAGTTGCAGTTGTTGCACCAGGGTACAACACACCCCTGTGCACATGGGCACCTCATTGCACCTGCCCCAGCTCTTCCCTCATTGGTGACACTGCAGAGGATGCTGCAGGCAGATGCAGAACTGCTTGTGCTGGGGCTGTTTGGGGAGTGCAGGACAACTTGTGTGCTTTACGCATCCACCAAATTCCAGCAGGATACCTCATCGGAAAGCGGTATCGTGAGGGAGGCGCAACCATAAAAGTGGTGTAAGGCCAGTCATAAAACATGGGGCCAGACATAAAATAATCCATTATAAAAGGCTCTTAAAAAGGTAGTTATAAGCTTGTGTTCCTTCCTGAGGTATTGCAAAACCTGCAGCCTAGAAGGGGAAGCCAGGACAGCTTCCCAGGAGATGTCTAATACAATCTTCTCTGGAAGAACCATTTATAGAAAAAAGGACCCGCTTCTGGTGGCTTGGCAAAATAACAAAGAAACCATGACAGGAGCAACAGATGGATACAAAGGGCAAGCATACAGACCAAAGGCCGAAGGCAGCTTGTGGAAAACTCAGGTCAAGAAGCACAGTGGAAAGATTCTATCGTGATATTTTCCTTCACCTGGAAAAACATTCTGGGGAGTTATTCTTCATGAAAAATATTGAGGCTTGGTCAAATGCAAAACTCTGAAAAAAAATGAAGTGTTCAGTTTTTGTTTGCTAAAAGCAAAGGAAAAAATACAGAAAGAGAAAAATAAAGGTTATTTCTTCAGCTGGACAAACGTTTAATGATTCTAAAAAAAAAAGAAGTGGGTTTTTAAACTTGGCATAAAAATTTTAGTGGACAAAACCAAGCACTTCACAAATCACTCTAAAAACCCCTGCGGGGGAAAAGAAGCAGAATCACCGTGGCTTGGAAGAGGCAGGGGATCTCCGAGGCTGCAGCAATGGTGGTTGCCGGCAGCAGATGGTGCTGTGACAGGCAGACAGCAGCGCAGGCGAGGGACAGAGCAGCAGCGAACTCCTGCACAGCTGCTCTGTCAGCTGCGAGAGCAGCCCAGGCTGCATTGAAAACTCTCTGCCAGCTGTGAACTTTGCTCTTCCAGGTGAGGAAATGAACCTTGCGATTTCAGACCCATGTCCAGCCTCATCTGCCACTTTCAGAGGGTCTAGGAAAGCTGGCCTCCCTGTGAGAGACAGGCAGAGGCATCAAACCAAGAAGTGGAGGAGCAGAGCTGGAAGCTGCTGTAACGTTGATGGGGCAGGGCTTAGTGTCCAAAACCCTCCTGTGTGACCCAGAGACCCTGCAGCACCGACGGCAGGGGTTTAAATCCCTGATGACCCAACCTTTGGGAATGTCTGGGAGGTAAGCCATGCGACCCCTTTGCAGTGGTCACTGGGGTCACAGTGCTACACAGCAGAGGATGCCATGGGGAACTCTATGCCTATTCTTGTATGAGGTAGCAAAGGAAGCAGTGAGTTTCCTGCAGAGCTTCTGAACACAGCCCCACAGTGTTTGAGTGGTACCTCCCTGCTCCTTAATGCAACAGAGCACATATTAATTTCTGCTGGTTTGAGTGTCAGGTACCACTGCCCTGTCTCCACCAGGTACATCTGCCCAACTCTGCCCCAGGAGCTACCCCACTGGTGGAAAAAAAACCTGTAAAAGCAACTTCCACAATCACTGAATCATAGAATAGTTTGGGTCGGAAGGGAACTTAAAGATGATCAAGGTCCAAACCCCAAGCCATGGGCAGGGACACCTCCCACTAGACTAGGTTGCTCAAAGCCCCGTGCAACCTGGTCTTGAACAATTCCAGGGAAGGGGAAACCACAATCTCTCTGGGCAACCTGTGTCAGTGTTTCACCACCCTCGTCGTAAAAAGTTTCTCCCTTGTATCTAGTCTGAACCCCCCTCTTTCAGTTTAAAACCATCACCCCCTGACCTGTCACAATAGGCCCTGACAAAAAGTTTGTCCCCATCTTTCTTATAAGCCTCCTTCAAGGACTGGAAGGCCGCAATAAGATGTCCTCAAAGCGTTCTCTTCTCCAGGCTGAACAATCCCAACTCTCTCAGCCTGTCCTCATAGCTCCAGTCCTCTGACCATTTTTGTGGCCTTCTGCTGGACCCATTCCAACAGGTCCATGTCCTTCTTATGTTGGGAGTCCAAGAGCTGAACAGTGAACTCCAGGTGGGTTCTCCTGAGATCAGAGTAGAGGGGGAGAATCACCTTCCTCAACCTGCTGGCCACACTTCTCTTTATGAAGCCCAGGATACAGTTGGCCTTCTGGGCTGCAAATGCACATTGCCAGGTCACGTTGAGCTTCTCACCAACCAACACCCCCAAGTCATTGCCTGCAGGTCTGCTCTCAATCCACTCACTGCCCAGTCTGCATTTGTGCTTAGGATTGCCCTGACCTGTGTGCAGAACCTTGCACTTGGCCTCATTGAACTTCATTAGGGTCACATGGGCCCACCTCTCAAGCCTGTCAAGGTCCCTCGGATGGCCTCTGGATAGCATCCCTTCCCACCAGTGTGTCGACTGCACCATACAGCTTGATGCCATCAGCAAACCTGCTGCAGATGCACTCTGTCCTGCTGTCCCTGTTGCCAACAAAACAGCACCAGTCCCAATACAGTCCCCTGAGGAACGCCACTCATTCTGATAAACAGCTTTTAGCTTTTCAGCATCAGCAGAACATGGTTGCCATACACCCCATGGGGACTACTTGCATTGAAGCCCAGAGGGGCTGGCTGTTGAGCCACTGTTTGCTGTTGGGTCCCATGGGCTCACAGCCCAACTATGGCTGATGCAATGCTCCAAAGTCTGACCAACTTAATCACATCAGGTTTATAGGGTCTATGCAGGCTTACTCCACATCCAGTAGAGGCCAGTGGCTATGTACAGAGAAGCACAAAGCCTGGGTGAATTCAGAGCAAACTACACCTTACTGTCACCTCCCAGCAGCTGGTGACTTACGGCTTCCATAATTCAGAGACTGTATCCATGTACCACAGACCAAGGACCTTTGCTACTCCGAGTCTGCCAATCCTTTCTGAATCCATGTACGTGGATAGTGACCACTATGTCCCGTAGTAATCATTCCTCTGACAAAGAGTTGATGATGACTGTCCTGCTTGCATTATTTCTGGCCCCAGCTGGCTTTCTCAGCCAATCCAAGAACCACTGTGTAGCCAATGTAACTTCCTTGGAAACAAATCACTCTTTCTGACTTGCTGATCTCTTCTTAACCTCTGACTGAATGTACCTGCTTTACATGAGAGACAAGAAGTCACAATCTTTAAGACTTCAATCAAGACTCATTGAAGTAAATGGAAAGACTGACAGTGATTTTGACAAGCCTACAAGCACATAATTTGAATTATTTTCTTCTGGACACTCAAAGGCCACCACAAATAAATTGCTCATCTGCTCTGATGACTCACTTTTGTAATCTGGATGAAGATTAGGATTTCAAGAAGCAGGTATGAAAACCTAGCAGCAAGGTGTGGACTCAATAGCCTTGCTCCTTCTTGTTTCTTTTATGATGCTTTCTTCTGCCAGCTCAAAATGCACTTGGAGAGTTTCATGGTTGGCAAGCTTGTCAAGCATGTCCTCACGGATCTTACCATTCAATTCTTTCTGCATCCTTTCCAACTGCAGTGGACTTTATGCCTCTAATATTTGTCACTGTCACTTGTGTAATGGAAGTGTTGATGCGTTTCCCCTGTCTCTCTCAGCAGGCCACACAAGACTTTTCCTTTTTACCCTCCTATTCCTTTTTTGGCTTCTCTAATTACTTTATTATTTCAAAAAGCTCTTAGCTGTGTGTTCCCCAAGTTGGTTTTTCCAAAGGACCTCTCCTCTGATCAGTGTTTTTCTTCTGATGTATCCTGAACTCCCCCCAAAAACCAGAAAGGCCTTTTTCATCCACCTTACTGTTTGCAAGTCTTGGCTGTGATCAACAGCCACTATGAATAAGGCTTAACAACTCAAAGGACTGCAGATTGTAGGTCTAGTGGCTCAGTACCACTTACAAAGCCAGAAAGACCCTCAGAGGGGGCCAGGATGACAGCAGGTATCAGTTGGGTACAAGCTGACCTTGGCTATACCCTTCTGCCCTCTCCAGGCCGTGGCCAACAAGAGCAGGTATTGTCAAGGTGAGGAGACAACTTTATGCGGATTCTGGATGACTCTGCAGGTGTGTGGGAATGCAACAGTCACATTTTAAATCTCAGGTGTGTCTTATTAGCTGAGCCAGTAAATAATACCACAATAAATCTATTAGCAAGCCACTGAAAAAGCAATGCAATCTGCCACTTCTCCACCTACACCTGAAGTGGCTTTTAAGTCCCCTGAAATTAATCAGAAAGAAAATGCCGTATCATTCTAGCAAGATGAGTCTGGTTCAGCAACTTCAGCCAGCCAGAAGTCAGCATGTTCACAGGTAACAGACGAAGGGAATCAGCTTTCCTGCCGAAAGGGAAGCAATACAGGCATTCCCCCTCGCGGGTGTTCCCCCTCGCGGGTGTTCTCCCTCGCCTGAAACCTCTTTGCTTTGCCCCTGCACGTGCCGGGGTGTGCTGGCTCCCTGAGATGCTCTCCAGAGTGCATGTACTGCTGCTCACTCCTGCTCACCCCTCTGCCCCCGACATCCCTCGGACATCTTTCACCCCCCTTCCTGCAGCCTCTTTTTCACACAGTCGTCTTTCAGAGCACTAATTAGCAGTGGTGCTTAGGTGAGCTGTGGAATCGGTCACCGCTCAGGAGAGTGCCCACAATCCCCTTATGCTCCCCCCGCTGCTGGCCTTCCCCACCACCTCCTGTTGCTGGCCAAGGACTCCTCAGCACCATATGCTTTGCCTAATGAAACGTCAAAATGTCAGACTAAGAGGAATGTATCCCACTTCCCAGACAATTACCACTGCCTCCGCAGCATTTAGGTAAAAGAACCTGTTGCAGAAATCCTCATCTTTACCCCTTACCCTGTGCAAGGGAGCTTATGGCCTGCTAGTCACAGCGGTTTGCTTCACTGCTCTGATGTTCAGGTCCAGACATTTGAGCCCTGAAATGTCAATATAAAGCCTAAGCAGCATGTGAAAAACAGCAAAGCTGCCAGCAATCACGTAATCCAACTGTTGTATCCTTTGGCTCATCAGTCCCAGGCACTAGCAGTAACTTATGCAGAACTGTCTTCAATTCAAACCCCAAACTCCTTGCATTCTCTCTTTGCTTTGCTGACACAATGGCACCAGAAGTGGAACATCCAGGAAAGAAACCGTGTTTTTCTCTTTAAAGTCATGGGAAGTCCTTTGAACTGCTCAACACAATGGCAAGAAGCGTGAATCAGGCTAAACATACCTCTCCCAGGGCTGACTGTACAACAACCACTTCAGCTTCGTTCTCATGGTTACCAGGAGCTTAGCGAAGCCTTTGATGTGTCATTAGAGCCCCTCTCGTTACCTGAGTCGTGCTGCAGAATGAGTGAGAGTCTCAGTCCAATTTTTAGGATGCAAATGTAATAATCCCTTGGTGTATGTGTGGTACAAAAACATGACAGCACCCTGCATAGCAGAGCCAACTTTGTTTATGCCAGGGATATTGCTTGAGTTTTGTCCTGATTTCTTCTCTAGGAGATTCATTAATAAACACAGTCAGGACAAATAGTGTTTACATTTTAGGCTGTGTCAGAATCTAGGTTAGGTTTAATTGCTGGGGTTTGAGCTTGAAAGCCAAATTGCTTCTAGGATCCTTGTGCTGGATCTGAAAGGACTGAATTCACTTTTCATCCTCCCCCAGCCCCTGGAGATTTCAGCCCATGATGGAGGAAATGCAGCAAGATAAGGTGATCTCTGAAGATTTCTCCCTCCCGGGACAGCTTCCTTACAAAAGCCTGCCTGCACAAAACCAAGCCTTGAAAACAGAGGAGTTCTGCTTTGGAACCATTCTGGAACCTGTAAGGCAGGGGAAAGTAGGTTGTGCAAATCTCATCTTGTCTGTTCAATCTAGCTTTGGTCTGCTTGGGCCTGTTTATGCTGTTGTTCAGGATCAGCCCTGATGTGGGATGCAGCCAAATAACTGCTGGTCTGTGTGACCTGGAGGAGCTGGTGAGGAGACATTCCAGCTGCTGCTTTTGCAGAAAGGAGAGTGACGGTCGTACCTCCATCATGTGGAAGGGTTCTGCATGCTCCAGCCTACAGCTCTCACAAGCCACCCAAGACAACCCAAAGCCTTTGCTGGGAGAGACACTGCAAAACTCTGTGCTTTCAAAAAGACACCTGGGAAGCTCGAACTCCTGAGCAAGCCATAATAGGCACAGGACTTGTTATCTGGGGTTCAACAGCCTCCATAGGACCTCACATGTCCTGGGTGCCTTTTTACTCGGCTTTCCCTCCTGTTCTGCCTCCGCCTGGCTCTTCTTCCCAAGTGCTCGTGCGCTGCCGCTAAGGACTTCACATTGTCTTAAGCAATACAGGTTCTTGAGGCAAAGTCTTTGAGCATGCAGCTGAATGCGTCAACTTGGCAAAGAAAACACCTTTTACGTGCATAGCTTGAACACATATTGTCTGGGAACCACTCTGACAGTTAACCACAAAGCCTCAACATGCCACTCTGACAGTTCCTGTGAAGAGCAAAAGACCTCTTTAAAGCCTGGATTCACAAAGTTGAATCCAATCAGCACAGCATTAAGCCTTCACTATTTTCATACGTTTCAAGGCCAGGAACAACCAGAACATTATCTATGTCCCACACAATTTCAGCCATAGAGTACATCTAGAGATTGCTGCAGCAGCTCAATTTTTATCCGTACCTTATGTAAATCCATGCACAATTCCCAGTTTGTTGTACTCAGGTCTGACATTAGAGATTTGAGGTCCTAGCTGGGCTTTTGTGAACTACTTGGATCTTGTAAGAGCTCCACAAACAAGACTGCAGAGACAGAGCTACATAATAAAATGGTGTTCCCCATGCCCTCTAAGGCAGCTGGAGTAGCAGAAAATAGGCAAAGGGATCAGTAGTCCTATTCCTTCCCCAGCAGCCAGAAGGAGGGGAACAGAGAAATGCAATTTTATGCTGTGGTCGCAAAGGCCACCTTGTCACCCGAGTGCCAAGGCCTGAGTCAGTGATCAGATGTTTGCACTGTGATGTTGCACCAATCCGTGAGGAGGCTGTGCTGTGCATAAAGGAAATCTCTGGATGCTCAGCTACTGCTGGTGTGCGACTCCTTGAAGCTCAGGCCAGTGATAAAGAGGCTCTCTCCAGGAGCTATAAATATTGTCACACAGGTGTAATTTTGCTGGATGAATGTGTCAGAGTTGCTGTTCCACCAGAGCAACTTCATCTATAAATGTAAGCCTTGACTAAGAGAAGTTGGCTTTCACAGCAGGATAAATAGCAAGAGACATGCCTCTAATTGCACATCAGCAGAACTGATCCCTCAAGGATATTGGCTGGTACAAGGTAAAGGAATGGGATATGTCTCAGAAGGGAAACTGCATGGCAGTGTACCAGTCCAGACTGAGCCGGCAAAGGAGCACCTGGGTAGTCCTGCCAGTCCAGGGGAAATCTGGTGGAGGTTTGAACTCACTCCGCAGGAGGACAGAGACCCTGTGTGACCCTGTCAAGGGTCGAGGGACCGAGGTACCCACTCCTCGAGCAGGCATTTCTTCAGCAGCAGGGAGAAGGGCAATCATCAGATGAAGGAGGACAGACATCTCACTTTGAATTGCAAACCCAGAGGAGCCCCGCTTTGCCCCAGTGTCCTGGGCAGTGGGCAGTGCTTTCCAGACGGCCATCTGGCCAGCTCTAACCACATCTCCAGCATCAGGCTGGTCCAATACTGCCCACAGTCCCACCAGGATAGCTTCACACACGTCTGTACAGCGGCAGTCTGCGCTGGGTAAGGAAAAGATCTCCATGCACTACAGCTCTTGGTACTGTGCAACATATCACATGAAAAAAGGCCTCATATCCAAACCTCAGCCTCTGGGTATCTCTGAGTGGGCTCTTCACCTCTTACAAAGTCTTAGAGGTACATTTAAGGGAGGCAAGAGCACATACAAAAGGAGACCCAGACTCTCCTTCATCCCCTCTTTCTTTGGGAGACAGTTATACTGAAGGATGTGTTGAATTTATTTTAAAAATCCCATGACGCCATTTTCTTCAGGAAGCTCATTCCTAAGAACCTTGTGATGCTGCTATCCTGGCACCTGCCCAGCTCTAAACGGAAAAGTTAATCCAATGCTTTCTCAAGTCGTACAAACTTGCTGAAGCTAATGGCTGCTTGCTGAATAAAGAAGTGAAATGATAGGAAAGCCCTGAAATTGAGTCCTTTTTTGCCATCTTATGCCAGTAGCTCCTGTGATACTTTACAGTCAGACAATGATATAAACGGGGTGAGTGTCAGTCATCCACATGCAGGTCAGAGAGCTGGGAGCAGAACTGAGCCCTTAAGTTGTTAGGCTTCTCCCTTCATTTACCCCATCTGCCTCAGTAACGTGAGATCACTGGTGTGTAGAGAACTAAACCCCCAAGGCACTGGCAGGATTAGCTCATACTTGAGAACTGCTGCACAAAAGCAGAGCATTGTTTATCAATGTTGGTTGTAAAACCTGCTGACACTATATAGATTCACATACAGCTTAACTATGAGGAGATTAAATTCTCTCTGGTCCTCAAAAAAAAAAAAAAGAGGCAAAAGTGCAGTATCTCAGCACACAGAATCGGCAGTGAAGCCTGTCATTAGTTAGGGTTGGCTTGAAGATGGAGGCAGAGAATGTAATTTTTGAAAACAAAGACAACTTTCCCAGACTGACTCAGTACCTTTCTTGTGCATCTATGAGTAGCTTGTTGTTTCATTTATAAGCCCATTTACCTTGAAACGCAAATCAGTACATCAGCCCCCAGGTGGCAAACATTATTTACATGGGTGAATGGCTTACAAGCATACAAAATTCTCTCTGGTCCAAAAAAAAAAAAAAAAAAGAGGCAAAAGTGCAGTATCTCAGCACACAGAATCGGCAGTGAAGCCTGTCATTAGTTAGGGTTGGCTTGAAGATGGAGGCAGAGAATGTAATTTTTGAAAACAAAGACAACTTTCCCAGACTGACTCAGTACCTTTCTTGTGCATCTATGAGTAGCTTGTTGTTTCATTTATAAGCCCATTTACCTTGAAACGCAAATCAGTACATCAGCCCCCAGGTGGCAAACATTATTTACATGGGTGAATGGCTTACAAGCATACAGGAATATCTGAATAATTCCAGAACCAAAGTACAATTAACCCAAAGTTAATTTCTCTTCATGCTCTCCACCTGTTGCAGCTTAGTGATAAATGTATGTGCTGGTGCTGTTCTTGAGAAATCCAGAGACGGCGACTGCCCAAGCATGGTTCCCCAGCAATGACTCGAGTTTTAGAAGGAAGGCCCCAGTTGCTGGAGCTCGCAGCGGGGTTACACAGACTGTATCACTGCCTGGGATCTCATGCTGCACAGCTACCTCATGTCTGAGGCTCCCACTGAGAGCTCAGCTGGTGACACCGTGGGCTGGGTTAAACCGAGAACTTACAATGGCCTCTCTAAACCTGACACCTCCAAAGCACAGTTTTTAATAAGATGATCATATGCACTGAACACACAGATTTGGATTTTTGATTCCATGAAGTACGAAAAAATCCCCCATTGTTCTCACAAGAAAGCTTGGGCTTATTAGATGTTTCAAACGGCTCTGGTGTAACATGCTGAACAAATTTAGACTTGTTCTCAAGCTGCTGGAGAATAACAAATTCTCCCATCCTAATGTTCCCCTACCAATACTGGAAATCTGACTTCATGTTCCATCAGAGGTCAGGAACAAAAATAAGTTGGGTAGTGCATCAGCTCCAGAAACTATAGATCCCAAAGCTTCTATCTCATCACAGAAAAGAAAAAAATCAACATGATGAGAAAAAAGCTATCTCTAAAAATGTCCTTAAGTGGAGGATCAGTGATGCTACATAGGCAGGAACCAAGGACAGCAGGGAAAACAGCAAGGTAAGACTCAAGTGCACTAAGAGTGTCGGTGGAAGCCTAAACAAACCCCTGAGGTCCTGTGCTTGCCTGCATGTGTATAGGCACCTGGAAGACCTCGGCCCAGGAGACACAAACTTACCTCATGGTGTACAGGAGGGTGCCATTGTCCACCAGGCGCAGCAGCTTGTTGGGTGTTGTCATGTTATGGGCAACAGATTTCTTCCCGTTGTGAAAGAAGGTATCAGGAGTCCAGATCTTACTGGCTAGCAGATTGTTCAAGGGAAGTATTTTCATGGGACCATCAAACTTCAGCCTTTCATCTCTCCAGGATTGCCGGAAAAAGACATCAATAGTGTATTCCTTTGTGGAGAAAGGAGAGAAAAATAACTTGTGTTTTACGCAGCAATTCATTGCAAACAAGCTGCTGAAGAGATGGTAAATATCTTCAGTTATTGAGCACACTGTTTTGGCATGCCTTGTTTGACACAAAGCATGGGGCAACAAGAAGAAGGGATTAATGGCAGTAGAGAAATCTATGGAGGACACAAGATATTTATCACATTTTGTACAATTACTTACGTATGACACCAAAATTTGTGTTTCAGTGTTTCTGACCACTGCAGACAAGCTGCAATACAGCTTACAGTGGCCAGTAGCCAGTCCTGGGGTAGCCCTGCTGCACCACCACCTTTATGCAGATGTTTCAGGCCAGGGCAGAATTGTATGCAGCTGTACAGGAATTTAAAATAAAGATCCTGAAGATGGAGTTTGGCCATGATGCTGGTAATTATAGCCCTGCTCATAAAAAAAAAAAAAAAAAGAAAGAAAGTTCATGACATTGTCTTAATGTTACTTTGTTCCCAGGCCACCTCTAGAAAAGGACCTCATAAACCTGCATTACAAGATCCTATGACTTTCTTTTTCTTCTGTTTCCTTTTTCTTGGTTTTTTTCCCTTTTCTTTTTTCTTTTTTTCTTCTTTCTGCTAGTGTAGAAACCCATTTCCTAGGCCAAATTCCAGTTGGGGCAATTAGAAGTCATCCCTTTGAAACTCTGCAAGCAGGACCAGCTCCTCACTCGGTGCATGCGGCCTCAGAAAGCTAGCAGCAAAGGTGCTATGGCTCCACACACACCCCAAGGCAAAATTAAATCAATCTGCCTAGTGCCTTGTATAAAGGACTGCTGTTCCTTGTGACCTGAGCCACCTCCAGTCCTCTGAGGGTTCATGTCATCTGAGGGAAACTCTTCAACCTGTCAGCATGAGCTGCGCCATTGCTGACCTGTACAACACACGCTTCCTCTTGCTAATGAAGGATCTCATTAGCTCACGAGGCTTTCAGAGAGACGGGGGCTTCAGAAAATCTGTCGGTTCCAGCTGTTCTTCCCCTGTCGTTGCAGATTCATAGTCTTTATTTACGGGTTACTGGAGGCTGCAAGACCAACTAAACTTATCATTGTGAGTGATTTCTTTCCTGCAGCTCTTCTCAGAAGCGTTTAAAAGCTGCTGCCTTTCAGTTTCCTATAGGTCGCAGAAATTCGTACAGGTTTTTCAGCAGATGGCAGCTGAATGAAAGCATTTTGGTAAATAAATTCATCTCTGCTCACTGGCCACAGAGCCACTCCTGCTCAAATGTGAAGTGCCTGGAGCCTGGCTGGAGGCAGGAAAGAGAAGATCCTAGGTTCCACTGTACAAGATATTCTACCCCTTCATGGAAGTGATCTTTACTTTGTGGTTTTATGCTCAGTAAAGGGATAAAACCAAAGGAATGAGCCTGCCTGCAGTCCCAGGAGGTAGGTTTGGGAAAAGTCCGTATCAGAAGAGCTATCTTATTCAAAACTCCCTCCTCCTATTTAGAAAAACAAAGAAGCAAAGCTTTTACAACAACTTCCCAGGTCCTGTTTTTCTTCTTTTATGCTAAGGAATCATTCCCTAAGAAAAGAGAAATCATGTGTTCCCCTGTTTTCTATAATTCTTTCCATGACAGCATCTTCCCGTGTCACCCCTTCCAACCAGCACACTTAGTTCTACATTATGCTCTTCTCCACCTTATATGTGACCGAAAACATCAAGACTGAGTCTGTCTCCAGAGTCCATCTACCAAAGCATAAAAATCCTTTGAACCTTTTTTTTTTGCTGAGGACTGAGGCAAAGTGGCAAGAGCTCACTATCGAAGGTTCAGGTGTATGTCAGGTCCTATTAGGCTCTACTTTCTAAACCAAACTGAAAGAGAGATTACAAGTCCCTTGGACACATCCTCCTCCACGCTTTGTAACCAGCTGCTCTCCTCCGCTCTCCACAGCAGCTTTACCTGCCTCTCCTCCATCATCATAATTACAGTCTCTGTCTGCATCAAGATGTGCAGGAGCAGCTTTCCAACGCAATGAGTAATGGCTGTGGGAGGGACAGAAGCGAGATCACCAGGCAGATGTGAGTGGGGAAGGAGGGACTTCCCCACTCCTGAGATGAAAGGAACCACCACAGAAGAGCAGGCGCTCCCCACACTTCCCGAGGAGATAGGGTTTCTCTCTCACGTTTCTGAGTGCTTTTAGCACCAGAATGGCATGCTAAAATGCTATTCGCTATGCATTTGTAAAATACATGGAACTAAAGCACGCGAAGGGGAAATAATTTATTATTCAACTGTCTTCCTAATTTTAAATTCATTTTGTCAAATCACATTGCAGAGAATACCTTCCTTTTTTCAATACCTCATATTTCTTCTTCACAGTTCATTATACACACTTCCTTAATCAAATATGCTCCACCTTAGAAGTAATTATCAGATACTCCCCAAGGGCTAAGATTGCTGAATATATTATGGGTATCTGCTGTGGTTGGAAAGCAAGAAAGATAGAGAGAGAAGTCAGATGAGATTAATACTCCTGGCTATGTTGACATCAAGTTAATTGCTAATGCTGGAGGGAGTGGTCTTTCCAAAGCAACATGGGTTTAGGTGATGGGGATAGCACCTCAATGAAACACAGAGATTTTATTCTCCCCTAACTCCTCTGTTTGCTAGCACAAGACTGTCGGTGGGGCAGCTGAAGAGATGTTTATGGACATGTCAGCACAGAAAATTAAACCCTTTCAGCTCCGGAGGGGCTGTAAGAGCTAGACATTGCTCCTGCCTGACCCAGCTGGTGAGAGCGATGCTATCTCCCTATCCCAAACTGGGTTCCCTCCAAGGCCAGGACTGCCCACCACTGGCCTGGGTTATGCCAGCATCAGGTCATTTCTGGGACTGGGTGCACAGGAGGGTCTCAGTGCTGAATGCATGACTGTCCTCACGTGGCACTCTTGAAATGTTGAGCAAGCACCGACAGCCAACTCTCCTCTGTGCGCCTGGGTGCATGTGGAATATGAGCTGCAAGAAATGCTGTTGAGAAAGCTCACTATTAATTATGCTCCACAGTCCTATTTTAATTAGAAGACAAACTGTTTTGGGAATACAAGCCTAAATTCAGACCTCAGGCCTTTTCATTAATAATTTTCCCTGAACATGTCAAAATATTGCAATCAGTTTGCTCTTTTTCTTTGTCTCTTTCGCCTCCCTTCTTGTTGAAGCACTAAGGACAGTTTGATGGTGAACTGTTGTGTTCTGGTACTGTCACCAAAACAGGCCAGATTCTGGCATGCTCCCCTTTTCCCAGGGAGCACCCTCCTTCCACTCAGAGTCAGGTCAAGGAAAGCTGCTACAGTGAAGGTGTTTGCCAAGGCATGTAATGGGTGAAGCATACAGGTCTTGGTCCCATTTCATTAGATTGCACTTGCAGGAAATAAAAAGACTCTAAAGCCTGCACTCTGCTTGAGCAGTGCAAAGGCATCAAGCCTCCAAGGTTGTATTACCATTTGGTTTCTAAAATCCCAAACACATCTGAGAAGCGATCCCTGTTTGCCACCCACACTGAGTTCCCCCTGGCCTGCAAAAAGATGATGAGGCTCTCTTGTGCCCAGGCAGGCAGCTGGGATGCTTGCTTGTGTTCTTGTCATTTAGGAAAATCCTGCTTTTGGCCAGATTTTCCAGGGATGAGGGTGGGACACATCCAGTGCAGCTGCAGGAGAAGCCATCCCTCCCCATGAGGCAACCGGTCAGTGGCACCTACCATATCTGTGTCCGAGACAGGGCCGAAACTTGTCACATAAATGTCTGTCTTGACTTCAGTTACGCTGTCTGGGATAAAAAAAAAGGGGAAAAAATAATTAGAGAACTGAATTTCCTTGTACAATGAAGGGTTTGGGTTCTTGTTATGTGGTGGTTTTTCCTGCCAGGCACCTCCCTGGCAAACCCTCAGCAAACTGGCACTGTGCCCTCTGCTGTGTCCTGAATAATGGCCGATTTTATCACTCACTCGTAATTAAGCAAACTCATCCCTGATCTAGCTTTGCTGCTTTCTGCATGTACGCCGAGGATGAGTATGTCCTGCACAGCCAGACAATGTATATTTACAAAATGTATTTACAGATCCACACATTTTCAATACAGAGGTAAGCTCTGATGCTTTGAAACTCCTTATAATCCGAAATCCCTTTATGTCTCCCAGCTTGATAAACAGCCTAGCAATGTTCCACCAGTTTTAGGAAACCCTGGGTTTGTTACAGCTTCAGGCTTTTCTGTATGTAAAAAGAATCAATATTCTGATTGCCTTTTACTGCCATTGTAGTTGCTGTTCTCCCAAGCGCCTCGCTCCTGGCGAGCAGCTGCTCTTGTAAGGCTGCTGTTCGCCTGCATCTCACGCTCCCCTGCACCCCAGGCTGTGCCACCCTGATGGATGTGCAACAGCAGCCTCACTGCCCAAGCAAAACCACAGAGTCCCCATTCCTGCCCCCAGCACTAAAACCCAAGAACAAGCTTAATCACGTGTCTTAAGGTAAAGATAAACTGAAGTGCTTTGCAGAACACAGCCACCAGCACGTGTGCCAAACAGCACACACAGATCTCACTCTTGACTTCATTATGATTTCAATGTGTTGTTTCTAATTGAAATCTCTCCTGCTGTCCCATTTTGCAGGGAAATCAAAGCAAATTCACGATCCTACGCTCTGCCCTTTGGGTTGTACTGGAAAAAATGATGGATGAGGTGCCCCGAGTTCAGCACTACGTTACCATAAATCTTCAGCACTTTAGGGATAGATCATGCCATTGTGCTCCTTTTGTACGGCATTAGCTGACTCAGAGCTGCTTTCCCAATGAAAGAACCAATTTAGAGCCCCAAAGAAGAGTTCATGTTTTATGTATAGTACCCCATCTGGGCCACTGCAGCAGCTTTGCAAGTAGCCTCCATGGCCCATTGCTCAATTCAGTTATGGAAATCCTTCTGTCCCCTGACAGTTATTTTGTAGTGCTACGAAGCTTAGTTTTGTGCTTCAAAGTTTTGTATCCAAAAATAAGCTAATGCATTCTGGCAGGGTTTTCTCCTTAATGGCTAAAATATATGTATACACGTCTTTAGTTATTATGGATGGAAAGCTCCTGATGCAGCCTGTGGCTGATATTAGTTTGCTATATAAGTAACCCTTGATCTTGTCTCGATGCAATAAAAAGAAGGTTAAAGAGAAATATGTATGCAGTACACTTTGTGAAACACCCAGAAGCCAACAAGACATCATCCTGAACAGGATGAGTTACAAACACTCAGGGTATTCTCTTTGTCTTCCTCCAAACAAGTGCCCAAATGAGATACACAGCAGAGAACATTTAGTGAAGCGAGGCTCTTTCCACTAACACATGCAGCAAGAGAAACCTAATTATGTTTTAGAGAAAACACAAACTCTTTTCCCCTCCCCTCCTCCCTTCTCGGCGTTCGGTTTGCCCAAGACAATAATTTACAGTCACGGTTATCAGGTCAGGATCCGTGGTCATCCACGGCCAGTGATGCCAGTCCTTATGAGGTGCAGAATGAATTGTCCACTGCACCTGAGAGGGCACAGGGACAGGGGAACATGAAAGGACCCATGCTTTAAAATGTGATCCTTGGGGTCAAAGCCCAAAGGATGGGATTCAGGAAGCCATGAGAAGGTAAAAAAGCAGAACTGGTTTTGGACACTTTTTAACATGATCCTGCTATGTTTACATGAACCTTTATGTCTCTATTATGTTATAACCTCTTTCGCAGAGCTCCAGAGACCCCTTTCCACCCCTTCAATCTACCAGCAAATGTAATCAAAGATAAATATCATTAATTAATAAATTTCACTAAGTTATTCATATTAATAATGTATTAATTTTAGTAATTAATTACAACCCAGATCTGAAGATGATCTTCCATTTCTAGACTGCAGACACAGCCCTCAGGCCAGACCATGCAAACCTACCGAACTCAGTGGGATCTCTTTGCATCTGCAAGGTAGTGTGCAGGGCAGAGACCAACTGGGAGGCTGGAGCTTATTGATGTCCACCAGCACTTAGAAAAACGGTCTCCCTGCACCCTTCATGGCAAAAGCCAGACTGAACCTTCCCTGTTAATATGTGCTCCTAAGGGCAGGATTTGGCTGTGATCCGGAGGGATTTCTGAAATTAAATCACTGCTAAATAAGCAGGGATTTCAGCAGAGCTGGGAAATCCAGAGATAAGTAAAACACCAGCAGAACAGAGCAAGCTGAGAGCCTCAGAGATTCACTTCCTTTGTGATCCTACAGCCTGAGAGCTTCCACACTGCTTGCAGCTCTGCCTGAGCACACTGGCTTTGTGGCAGTGAGACTTCTTCCACAGAAATCAGGAGCCATGCAGCCAGCCCACCCGCTCCTTACCCTCACACCTACCCACCCTGAACAAGAAAAAACTCTACCTACTTTTGCAGCACGAGAAAGCTGAGAGGAGCATCTCCTGCCTCTACTCAGAGACATGGCAGGGAATTCCTTGCCTCCTTCTCAACCCACAGACACACTCACACTGCAGCTTGGCTGTTGTGCCCCATTCTCAAAGTTTTAATGATTCAGGACTGTGCTGTAGAGGGTTAGGCATTTTCCCTAGACCTGCTGCAGAACATAAATGATGTTCTTCCTTTTCTAGCGCCATCCTTCCCTGTGACTCTAAGTTTTTTTACGTGCATAAGTGAGTTGAACCTTCAAGCCTGCTGGGGTGGCAGGTGGATGCTTTCAGTCATGTTTTATAGCTGGGGAAAGAAAAAAGTAGAGACTTGGTTCAGGAAGGAAGCTGGAGCAGAGCAAGGACCAGAGCCTAGTTCCGGCTGGGCTGGTGCACAACTACCTAGCGGAGGGAGGACTCACTATCGCTCTTGGCTAGCTGCATAAGCACCCTCCAGCCGTGCTGTGGAGTGTCACCTCGCCCCAAGCTGCTACACCTGGGGACTGAGAAAGAAAGAAAAGACCCTGAAACAGTCATGAAACTAGAAGAGCAAGAGATTTTCACTTTCAACGTTTGAACGTGGGCAGAATTTAGAGATCTGAGTGACATGCCATGTTCCCAAGCCATTTGTCTGAGGCTGATTGCCTTGTCTGGGGGCTTTTCTCATTTACAGGCTTGGCTTATTCCCAAGCTTCAGCACAGCTGTATTTCTAAAACCATCTGGAGCAAGCGTGAGAGCAGGAACAAGGTGCTGCAGGTCAATCAGAGCTGCCCCTTGTCCCACAGGTTATGAAGCCCAGTCCCTTCCTGACAGACAATGCTGCCTTGCCCCTGCCTGCAGAAATCCCCCACAGCTGGGCAGATCTGCAATGCAAATGTAAAACAAAAGCTGTAACATCCCTTCCCACTGTGTTACCATGGCACTCCCTACACCTGCCTGCTCTTTAAAAGCTACCCCTCTCCTTCTCCAAGAATTTGCTACACCAGATCTAGCTGCCTGTGCAGGCGATAAACATCATTATTAGCACTGCGTGGAGGGCCAGATCCTGCTGCTTCGAGCCCCACACCAGCAGGGTCAGTTGTTTCCCTTGTGTGTGCAGAAGGTGTAAAGCAGCAGCAGCTGCTGCTGAGGTGCTTTTGGGTTTCCATTTGATCTGCCCTCCCCTGTCCCCCACTCTGAGCTTCCATGTCCTGTCTTCCTGGCCCTGGCTCAGGGCAGATGTCCCCCTCCTCCCTGCAATCTCCCTTTTAAGCATTCGTGACTCCCTGGGCCTGTGAGGAGATAGCTATTATTTACAAAATGATGGAGTGCTATTTTTACTTGCTTCTTGGAAGCACTAGGAGCAGCAGCAGAGCTGGAATACAAATTATGCTACCTTGCTGTCTCTCCCCTCGCCAGCTGTAGATGGTAGGGCTGCCTCTACAAGTGATTATGGGAGGCAGGGGGTACGGGGGGCTGAGCAGGCTCTTGTTAAACATCCTGCTGCACTCATCAAATCCTGTTTATTTAAGAATCTCATCCGTAATATAATTGACTCGGGCGGCTGTGTATCAGCACTTGAGGTTTGTGGATACACTGAACACATTTCCTAGGTGGGGGTTCCCAGAGGCTCTGCCACAAGCTAGCAGAAATGATGTGCCTGCATCCAAGCTGGAGGCTCCCAAATGATGCACACTGCTAAAATAGGGGCAAAGCCACTGTGGTTTTGTGCAGGGGATTCCTGGCTGCCGCGCTGACGTCAGGGAGGCTGCACAGCTGTATCTGGGAGATAAGCTGGATGATTGAGGGGATGGGGACCTCCCTGAGGCAGTGCTCCAAAAGACAGTGCTCCAGCTCTGCCCCAGGGCTGTGCTGGGACCTAAGGCAGCTCGGAGGCAGCAAGCCTGTCTGTACCGTTGTTTCTGTGTGTGACGGCGTGGCTGAAATAGAAAGTAGCACAGTGCTGTTCAGGCTCTTCTGCACCCAGCAGTACAAACCCTCAATCTGCTCCAGGCTGGCTCTGAAGGTAGATGTTTCTGTACTGGACTCCCTATGAACTGCTCTTTTTCATCATGTAACCAGTGAGCACACTGGACAGGATGGTGCTTTACAGCTAACCCAGCATCCCCGGGAAGGGAAACACAAGAATTTGGTTTGTACTGCCAATTTCCTTCTCCTGTCTTATCCCAAATATTTGCCATGCTAATTAATAAGCAGGAGAAGGTAATTTTTGCAGCTGCACACAGAAGCTTTTTGGGTGTTTCATTCTTCAGTTTCTCAGCCTCTCACTGGGGGGATTTAATTTTCGTTCCAATTTTAGCCTCTAGAACAAAAGAGGCTTTGTGACCTTTGCTACAAGCCCCACGAGCCCACTGGAGCTGAGCAGCACCACAACCCAGGACAGCCCTTGCCTTTGGAGGCAGCACACTGCAGCCCCAAGCCAGAAACTCCACCCTTGGCTCCCTCCTCTCACTGGGACAGCCTCAGTCCCATTGCACCAGGGCTGCTGCTTTGCCAGTTCCTTGGTTTTTCAGATGGCCTTTTATCCTATGGTCCTGCCTTGTTTTGGGAAGCATAAGTTGAATTTTGTCTTATTTCAGTAAGAAGAGAGGCACTGAAGAAGGAAGGTCACATGTCTGGATGGTGTGACATGGGGTACCCTCTCCGTGATTTGGCCCTTGGGACTACCATGCCAGTACTGGGAAAAGAGGGAGGCACAAGCAGAGGGGTAGGTGCCCGAGAGGAGATGGTGACCTTGACTTTCCCCACAACCTCCCTTGCCAGAGCTGCAGAAATGGAGGTGTGACATCTTCTATATCACCAACCACACACAAGAAACCCCTGATGTAGCCTTCACTGCTGCTCTCCTGCTGTGGGGCCAGCGAGACTCTCTCACATACATTAGAGATGCTTTTCTTGCATTTCTTGCTGGGGAGCTCAGGAATAGCAGCACAGAAGGAAACATTTCAGTGAACATCACTGCAGTGCTGTTAATGCCTCCTAGGCTTGTCCAGTCCAGCCAGGGGATAAAGCTGACTCCAAGGACATAGACTGACAGAGCTTGTGCCACACAAAGGCCAGAAAACAACATGAGCTATTGCTGATGTCAGGACCACAAACATCCCTGCCACACCTGGGATGCCTTCAAACCAAGTATCCGGGGAGCAGAGGCTATGCATGGGTCAGGAGGAGAAGGCTGGGGAACAGAGATAGCAAAAAATTGAAAAGGTACTGGCATTTCCTCCAGCATCTGCAAAACAAAAAGCAGAGCTGGAGTGCAGAGAGATCTAAGCAGCTCTCAGCACTGCCCATTTTTTTTTCTCAGTTGGTTTTGATTTGTGGATCTTGGACAACACATAGAGAGATGTCTCGCCCTACACGGTGGGTGACGAGGGAGGTGAATCTCTGTGGTCCCCTGAAAGGTGTACAGACTAAGCAGCCAATCTCTGCTTGGCAGAACCACGCAGTCGGCAGAGTCACGACAATGACTCAGAGGAACAGTATAACCCAACTTTATTCAAACGAACGGGCTGGATAACACTGGCTGAATTCAATGTGGGTATCGGATAAAGTATTTAGGCAAAGTCAAAATTATTTTAACAATGATGGTTTGGCATTGCCATGAACTAGAACTCTGGTGTAGGAAAGCAGAGAAGATGGGAGAAGAAAGAAAAGGAAGAAAAATAAGGGAACAGAGAAAGTCTCACCACCCTTGGAACAGTCTCCAGAGATGTCCGTCTGTGCCCAGCAGGGTCAGCGGTCACTCTTGGGTTCCTCTGGTGGTGAGGGTCTCGGGTACACTGACCCCAGACCTGCTGGGGTCTCCCTCTTTCTAGGGCTCAGCTCCTCAGCTGAGCAAGCGCAGTTGCTCCTTCTGGACGAGCCCAGAAACGGGTCTGGGGTCCCAGGACATGCGCAGTTGAATGGGGGCTGGGGTCCCCGGTGGGTTTTGCCCCCTCCACTGCCATGACTGCAAAGTGACCCCTGAGGCCTGCACATGCTCAGTGACACGCCTCCAAACTGGGGAGGGGGCATCACCTGGCAACAGGTTCTACCCCTCCTCGGAGGCAGGGGAACTGGTGCCTCCAGGGCAGAGAGCTGGCAGGAGGGCAGGGGCTGCTGCCCATAACCAGTCCAAGTGAACAGGACAAGCAGCACCTGACCGAAAACAATTGTTTAAGGCCTCGTACCTAATGTTGGCATTTAGCAGTCCATCACAAGAGGTCACAGTCAACCTCTTCAAACTCCCAGGCCCAAAGTAAAAATATGCATTTTCAGGTGTTGCTTGGCTCTTTGAGTGCCTCAGCCTCCTTGAATACCCTTGAATACAAAATCACTTGTTCAGAGCAAAAGCCAAGTCTCCGATCACAGACATTCACCCAGTTCTGCCTGGTCATCTATCTCAAAAGTGGATGGCAGCACGCACATGTTCTTCTTAGAAGTAGACTAAGCCAGAACTTACACAGGTGTCTTGGTCCTGTCAGCAGCCCTCCTTACAGAGGAATAAATTGTAACTGTCTCCATATAGAGGATGAGATAGAACTGAAACAGTTTAAATGAGTAAGAAGCAAAGGCTTTTGGTAGCACACCACACAGCCTACAGAAGTCATCGTTGGATGGCAGTGATCATGGCCAAGAATGTCACCAGGAGGGCTGGCAGCTGGCCCAGTCCTTCACAGGCCAGAATGAGCTAACAGCAGCATCAGGTTTAATTCCCCAAACTACCTAAAACACCAGCACATCTCCAGGACAACTCACGTGGACAGAACCATCAAGACACAGCAGAGACTCCATTGGTCCCATTTTGTCTGGGGGGGGAAGGTAATACCAGAGGAAGGCCAGCCCACCCAGAACTAATTGCCTCTGATGGCATCTGCTTCTTTCTAGGGAGCATAGAGATGAGGATGAAGGGTGCCCTTAACCTCATGGTCCCACCTCGGACAACGTGGTTAAAGATGACAGGACACTCATCCATTGCAAAGTGGGGTCAGCCAAGGACTGAGCACTGGGAAATTCGTACTCTGCAGAATAAACCACACAGCAAGGAAAGGAACAATATAAATGTCTGAAACAAACATCTTATCTCAGCAAAAGCAGGGGTGAGTAAAAGCCTGCAGGGGATTGCCAATGAGACCTTTGGATCAGATCCATATCTGGCTCTGCCTATGTGTCATGAACTATTTGTCTGATGCAGTTTTGCTTGGCTATTTGCTTGCGTCCAGAAGTGGTCGGCCTGTCTCACTCGTAAAGCTGAAATAACTCAAACTGTGTAACACATCTGACCTCTTCAGTTACATTCCCAGTGATGACTTCTTATGATCAGAAAGGCACCACATTTACACAGGAAACAAGGTTATCTGCCGCTCTTTATGAAAGCATCAAGCCTGTCCCATCCATCCTGGGGTGTGCCAAGGAAGCTTTTCACAGGGGCTGGCTCATCACCCACCGCTGCTGCTCAAAGCCCCTTGGACTGCCAGCATTTGCTGTACGGCTAGTTCCCAAGTTGCTGCTCTGTGAGCTACAGGGATTAATCACGACTTTCTGGTGTGATGGCATGTCAGTGTCTACAGCTGCATGCCTTCCAACCAGGCCGGAGAAGTCATCAAATCTGAAAACACAGGTATGCATGTGGCATCACTTCCAGCTGTGCTCTCTCCTTTCTCCCCCCAACTTGGATATTTCAGCATAGGGAGAGCAAGAAGTTCAATAGAATTTCAGGGGCTCTCTCAAGAGACAGACAACAATGAAACCACTCACACACGATGAGAGAGATCAATATGGTCTACAGCTACATGCATTTAATTTTTCAGCCCAGATGAAGTGAGATGATGCCTATCAAAGCCTGCTGCCCTGTCTCCTTAGCAGGGCCAAGGAAGAGCTGGTGCAATGAAGAGATTTATTCCCTGTCTCACACAGCATGCTGCACGTGCAGCTTTCTAACACAGCTGCATCCAGTGTTCTCTGCAGGAGCAAGATGCAGAACCATGAAGTGACAGAGTTACCACTTCAGCATGGCTTGTTTAGGATTTATGGCACACTGTAATACCTAGATGGATGTCTGATTCCCAGGTGATCCGTGGAGCACAAGCCACCTGAGGCATAAACTCCTTGGGTTACACAAGGAAGATCAGCTCAGTTCTTGGAAGAGAAATCCCTAAACAGCCTCCAAATGCACTATACATGTGCTCCTGGCTCTGATCCAGGTCTGAGCTCTCTCCACGCAGGTCTGAGCTCTCTCCACGCAGGTCTGAGCTCTCTTCACGCCTACATAACACATCGGCCACAGAGTCTGAGTCAAGGCATAAATACTGTTGAAAGCAGAGGAGTCAGGCACAACTTATTCCTCCTTGCTTCAAAGTGAGCAGGGAGCCAGTGTCCCAGCACAGTGCTGACAGGCACACAGGGCATCCGCTTCTACCTTTTGGGTGAGAAACCACTCCGTCTCTAGCACTTCCACATGAGCAACAGCACAGGATAGCCCAGTTTTCAGGTCTGAATTCCCTGCACAGAGCATGCTACTTGGCCCCTTTGTCTCAACAAGCAATGGATAAGGGTGGTCTAGGCATCCCTGCCATGGTGGGTAAGTGCACGTGTTGCTGTAGAAGGTTCTACAGGGATTTCGCACCCTCCCAAGCTGGAGAAAGGCATTTTCTCACATTTACCAAGAGTGGAGGATGCAGGTTAGAGCTCTATCCAGCCAAACAGCCTAGGAGAGAGGTGGCTCTACTGGTAGCGGAGCAAATAAATACTGCTTTCCCAGAGATCAGCTTTTCCTGCCTGTTTTTCTGATGCATAACACCGGTTGATCCCATCCAGTTACCTCCTTCTTCTTTGGGTCTTTTCCACTCAGCTGCATAATTCCATAAATCTTGCAGGGACTTAAAATCTCTGAGATATCTACCTTACTGTCAGGTTTTGTTCAGATCAGCCAACAGGCTCGAAAGCTTTTAGAAGACAAAAGGCAGAAAGAAAGATGTGATAAGCCTCACTCCATTAGGAGCTCAGGCAAAAATCTACCACAAGACCCCACTGAACTATGCATTTGGTTCACGTAGTTTAATTTAGCTTTCCCTTGTTGCCCCCCTTGTATTCTTATTAATGCATTAAACACATACATAAAATACAGATCCAGAGATTAGAATCAGGATATGGTGCAAGTTATTGATAAACAAAGTCCAAGCAGAATAGAAGAGAGAGTCAGGCAGAAGAAGAGTCAGAAGCAGCAAATGCTAAAGGATGTGCAGTCGTGGAGGCTTTACACGTACCCCTCATTCTCACACATACAGACTACAAACAGAGACTACAAATTAGTTGTGCTATTTTTGATACAGACAGAAAAGATGGAATGAACAAAGCTACTGTAGTTACTATTTTAAGGACTTAGGACACACTCAGATGCTATGAAGACAGAGGAGGAATATGTGTGTACGAGTATGCTTTTAGAGGTTCTACAGTACTTTGAGACCCTGTGGTAACGGAAGAGAGGTGCTACATGAACATGTTTGCTATATAATACAAATACAATGCGAAAATGTGTGAATATAAATTAGAAAGCATAATTTAATGTATTCAGTATTATATTCTGTCCTTGACGGCTAAGCCAGAGACACTCAGGAAAGGGAATCCCTGCCGGTCCCAGTGGACAGGAGAAGAGCATTCAGACAACACCGTACTGCCAGCTGGTACACATGACGGAACCAAAGCCAGGAGAATTTTGCTGACAACAGTCCTGCAGCGTGCCTGCATGGCTGTACACACTGGAGGGAGCAATGAGATAAGCACAAAAATGCCAGACTAGTACCTCAGCATTAAGCAAACCTCTCCACGTTACCTCCAAAACACCTGTGTTTTGTTTTGGCCCTGCCTTCCTGACCTCGTGTTCAGTAAATTTCCCTCTTCATGTGTCAACCACAATGTTCTGGTTGAACCACATTAAGGGATCTTGGTAAACAGCACCTCACGAGAAAACTGCAGCAGGTCCCATGCCCCAGTACTGTGGCTGAAGTTGCATGTACACAGAAGAGATAAGGCGTCAGAACAAAGCATCCACCGTGCTGATGCCATGTCTGTATCCCTTCACTCAGCTGGGAGAGTCGGTCATTAGACCAGGCTTATCCAGAATTTGCCTGGACATGGTGCACCTCTGAAGCTTCTCCACTGCAACTTGCAGACTGTCCCCAGCATATTATCACTTCCTCACTTCCCTAAAAAACACTGAACCTTTTGTTAATCATCTCCCAACAGGCCACTCACATGCTTGAAGAGGAGCTGCAAAAATTTTAGATCAGCACCACTAAAATCCTTAGCATTCGTAAATGCAATGACTGAGCTCCGTAATTCATCAGAACTCAGGGCAGGTCCCCAGGAAAAAGATAAGCACAAGGGTGCAACACAAAACTGCTGTTGCTAACCTGATAATCACTGCTACACAGAAAATAACTGGAAAGATTGGAAAGCCAGAAAGCAAGCTGGGAAATGCAAGAAAAATCAGACAAGAGACACTGCATATCATTAATTTTATGTCATTGCAGAGGAAGAAAGAATAAACAAAATGTCTCAATCAAGTGTTGAGGTTTGCAGGCTGAGCTCTGAGCTCCAACCCTGCTATTGGTGCTAAACTGCACTGAGCATCCAGTGGAGTTCTGCTGTGCCTAAGTCTCCCCATCTGCGTTTTAGCCTCAGCACTGCTCTCCCATGCCTCCGGCTACATCTTGTTCCAGGTTGCTCTGCAGGCTGAGGATTGCCAGACTGCATGGTGGACTTGAGTGCGCAAAAAAGGAAATGAACAGGAAGTGGCCCCTGGGGCTGGCTTTATAGCTGAGAGAAAGAGTCCATTTAATTCTCAAGCCTGTCTCCTGAGGCCAGCGCCAGGTACTGACATGAAGATACAAGAAAACCATAGCAGGGAACAACACAGTAATTTGCACTCTGGTTCCCTTATCTGGTATCTCCCGGCTGGCGGTTCCTTCAGCCGGAGAACTTAATCAGCTCCTGTGACAGTGTGCCCCTGGTGATGCTTCTGGCATCCTTCACCACCATGCCCAGGGCAGCGCAGACAAGTGCTTTCCTTTCCTCACGCATCCCAGTGCGGTCTTTGCCTGTGTGGCTGCCGAGCTGTGCGCAGAGCCAAGGTCTCCACCGAGCTATCTCTCCCTCGTCGTGTCCAGGTCACTGGGCTGCACAGCCGCTGTTCATTTCGTTTGCAGCAATGCCAATGCATGGTACAAATAGACTTCTTTAATTCACATCACCTTGCACTGGTCAATTCAGTGTTTGCTCTGATGCTGGAGACCTGTCCTACAGCACAGCAAGCTCTCCTCACGGCCTGGGCTCACCTAGCTCCCTGTGACACCTCTGCAGATGCTGCTGCCAGCACACCAAGAAATGCATTAGGCAGCATGGACTGAAAGTCCACCTCTGCCATGCGGAAATAACTCCTCCTGTGTTTGCTGTCCCAGACTTGCAAGGATATACAGAGAGTCTCCAAATCGCAAGATAAATCTCTACACATGCACCATGCCCTTCATCACATAGCCTCTTGCCCAGCTTCCTCCAGCCTCCCAGGTAAGTCGTTGGCTGGCAAATGGGGCCAGCAAACCCTGGGAGCAACAGCGTGATCCACGTGTAACGACTCAGGCTTATTTGTGTGGGCAGACTGTTGTTTTATTCTCAAGCGAGCAAACCCCTTTTAGAGGAAATTCCATTACGGCTTTAAATCTTCCCCTCCCTAGCACTGTTCAGACACCAGCATTGTCTGTCCTGCAGACAGAAAGGCTTCTTATCATAGTTACTCACAAAAATTCAGCAACAAATTCACAACATAAATTATGATATGCTGCATAATACTCCAATACTCCCATTTGACACAAGCAGAGGGGCAGGTGCCTTGAGATGTAATTTTTAATTTCCTTTGCTGGGGAGAATGTTGTCTTGTTCTAGTGATGCGTGTTCAAAGCGTTCCAGTTCCCATGGCAACTCTCTGCTTCCACTGGAGATGTCATTTTTTATGCCATCCGTTCAGAATTAGACATCTCCTAGCAGAAGTTTTGAAGAAATGTCTCTCTTAAATATATATTTATTAGAGACAGTGCCTGCAAGTGTGCTTTATTGACACATTTCTTAGCAACTCACAGCCTACAGAGGAGAAAGCTGTCTCCAGAAATATGCTGGCTGCCAATCTGCCTTTTCTCAGCTTCTGTTTTCAACCAGAATTCTCCTCTGTTTTTCTGCCACATACAGAATCACAGAATCATTTTTGTTGGAAAAAACCTTTAAGATCATCAAGTCCAACTGTTAACCCAGCACTGCCAAGTCACCAAGCCACGTCCCTCAGCACCACATCTACATGGTTTTTTAATACCTCCAGGGATGGTGACTCTACCACTTCACTAGGCAGCCTGTTCCAGTGCTTGACAACCCTCTCTGTAAAGAAATTTTTCCTGATACCCAACCTAAACTTCCCCTGGTGCAACTTGAGGCCATTTCCTCTAGTCCTATCGCTTGTTACTTGGGAGAACAGACTGATCCCCACCTCACTACAACCTCCTTTCATGTAGTTGTAGAGAGTGATAAGGTCTCCCCTCAGCCTCCTACTAATGCAAGCACAGCAGGAGAGTGCCCAACCAATCCAGCACATGCTGAAATATCTGCACCCATTCACTGCCTGCTGGCATGGGTGCTGCCTGGGACTCCCTCTTCTGCAGGCAGAAAGCTGTCGTCGGCTTAATTATACACTTGTATGCAGAGAAAAAACACAAAGTACGGCAAACCAGAGAGCACTGCTAGAGCCAGTCAGCCTTGGAGGGCAGCATCAGGAGCATCTGCACCATCTCTGCCCCCAGCTTCTCTCCCTGTGTCATCTGGCCATAGTCCACTGGGCACCATGTGCCCTCCATGAATGGGCACATGAGAGCACTGATTCTGCTCTCTAGAGCAGAAGCCTGTGTGTGGGGCTCCCACACTGGCTGGGGGAAGGATTTATGCCCCAGGTCTTGGTTATTTGGTGCCACTCGGGCACCCCCACTGCAGCAGTTCACAGCATGGCAGTGTATCTCCGGGCTCCATCAGTGTGGAGATGACCTGCCTCCCTACCTAATATGCTGCCTTTCCTGCGGCACCGACATATGCCACTACCTCATCTTGGGTGCAGTCCTTGCTTAACCACCACCCCAGAAAAAGTTACGCCTCTGGCTCAGAAAACCCCTGCAGAGGAAGTGAGATGCAACATCCCACCCACAGCAACTTCCAAAGGTTTTTTGCAAGACCCCCAGGGAGAGTTTCTATTTCAGGCTGCGCAGGCAGCCCCCAGGCGTGCTGCTCTCCAGGGGCAGGGAGGCCCCTTCACCCTGCAGGTATTTGCAGGCTCCCACACTCAGCGGGCCCCAGGTACCACAGCATCTGTCAACCTCACTTGAAGTATGGTCAGCATCTCTCGACCGAGCTCTGACTACTCACTGGAGAGGCGGCACTAGCCCTGGAGCTGGGTCCGGGTGGAAAACCATGCTAGAGCTCTCTAATAGAGATGTAATGTTACAGCTTCAAATTGCCTTCCTTCAGAAGACAAATCCAAGCAGGTAAATTGGTAGGAGCTGAGCAGATCTGGAGGCTGATGGAGATAATCCCAGGCACGTTTAAATGCAAAGGCCCAGGGAGCCTTACTCAAACCTGACATAACACCTGCTCCAAAGCAGTGAGTCCCAGGAGAGGTTCCCGTGCCCTGGAAACATAACTTGTATTTCACGTTTGGATGGGTGATAGAGAAATTTGTATCTCAGCGTCTGCATCCAGATTAGTCAGCATACCTTGGAGCAGCAGCTTGCCATTTCATTACCTGTGATTTTCCTCAGCTTCGTCAGACCCAAACTATGTTAGGGATAGCTTTGTGTTTTTTCTTCAGGTTAGATAAAATATTTTAGCGAGCCGAAGGCAAAAAAGTGATAAATGAGGACTTCACTAGGAATACAACTGTTGGAGGATGCATTCTTGATCGCAATTACATTTTGTGATTTACTATTTTTTAATCCATTTAGCATATGGTGTGGTAGTTTTGTGTAATTCCCATTTCTGGAATTTAAATGTAAAGTACAACCAAGCCAAATACCTTAAAAAATTAGAACCTTATTGTGCCGTTATTATTACATTTAACTTGGGAGATCCCTGCCCAATGTCAGAGGGGTTGGAACTAGATGATCTTTAAGGTCCCTTCCAACTAAAACCATTCTACAATCGCTGAAGCTCAGTGCTGTGCTTAATTCTCAGGTGCAGCCTTATAGGAGGTATATGAAAAGCAGAGGAAAAGGCAGAGCACTGGGAGCAAACAGCACACACCAGCTTCAAGGTCAGGACATTGGCCCTCAGCAAACCCATGTATCAGCCAAACTGCAGCTCCTGTGCATCCCATTGTGGAAATCACATGGATAAACATTGCTGTTGTCCCTCAGAGAATTTGAGAAACACTCTTAGCCCAGTCTCCAGCAGGGACACACAGGATCAGGGGACACTTCTTGCTGACTCCAGAATTCACATTAATTGCACAGTCCCACCAGCCATTAATCAAACGTCTTCCACTGGCATTTTTATTGAAAATCAATTTAATAAAGTAGGTGGGAGTCCACATGCCTCCATAACATCAGATAAATATTCATGGGACTTGTGCCGAGTTTTTTTAATTTAGCTGGTGCAGTTTCCTTGTTCCTTAATATATAACTTGGCTTGCCCTTGTTTGGGAATAGAGATGAGGTGGGACTCAGTCCTGTGCTGGCTCGCTCGCGGGCATGCCAAGGAACAATCCTTTGCTATCAAGCCAACACCTTTTGGCAGGTCTGCTGGGGTCAGAGTCACCTGGTATGAATCCCTAGAGCCAAGGCTGAATGCAGAACAGCCATTTGAAGTTGAAGACTCATTTCCAACCACTAAGAGCATGGCCACCCCTCGAGTGTGCCATTCGATTTCCTCTCTTCCCTCCCTCTTTAAGCAGCTATTGTGCTCCAACAGCAAAAGCTAATGCAAGCCATCAGAAAACCCCCCGAGGCTTATTGAAGGGGGTTAAAAGGCTTCCAGCTACCAAAATACACAACGGACCAGTGAAAGAACTGAGACACACCCATGCAGAGCTTCAAAATTTGTGGGGTGCATGAGTCCTAGGAGAAGGGATGAAGACCTCCTCATGAGCTCATCCTCAGTGGGACAACTTCCATCTGCAGCCTTTGCTCTGAGCATCTGCCCTGGGGAGGGCAGGGAATCCCCTTGCTCCCGGAGGAGGCTGCAGAGCAGCCGTGACTGAGGCTGCTTACTGTAGCCCTCCTTCTCAAAGGCAGTTATTAGAGTCCAGATGGAAGAAGGGAAAAATCTGACACATTGGTCAAATTTAGTGGAAAGGCAGGATTTGGACAGTGCTTATCAGTGAGAGATTTTACACTGTCTAACAGCTTCTTTGTTAACCAGAGGAGCGAGGAGCAGCTGCAGCTTCCAAAAGCAGCAATGCAGGGCAACTCAACCACTGCCAGGACTCTTGCCATATCTTTCTCTTGATACCCTTCTCTTGAAAGGCAGGGCTTCAGAAATCAAACGCATCATCATTTTGCCTTTGTTATTAACGCAAACTGACTTGTTTTCATCGTTACAGCCTCGACCTAATTCCCCGTGCACACGCTCCCTACAGCAGCTCAGATCTCTGGACAGGATTTGCTTTCCCCGTGCTTTAATGACATGAAGGTTGTGACTAGCCCTGCAGACATGCACAGACAGCCCAAGCCCAGGACCACACTGCAAACAGCTCTCCTGCCCCATGCAATTCCACATGCGAGCTACTAAGGCTCTCATTTCCTATGCCCCAGCTCTAGGGTGCAGCTAGTATGAAGGCAAATGGAGTCCATGAAGTGTCACCATAATAATTTTCTCCTCATCCTAAGTAGCTACCAACACAGCAGAGGTAGGAAATGCCCACTCTCTGATGCCTTGAGGTAGTCTAGTCACTCGGTTCCTCTCAAAATACAGCATTGGCTGTGGAGACAGTTCTCCTACAAGTCTCTGAGCATACTAATTTTCCTCCATTAAGATAGTAGTCCTGCTTCTAAGAGATCACCCTTGCTAGTGACAAACTGTCTGTCAGTAAACAACATTAAATACAGGGTATCATATTCGACAGAAAATTACATGCTTTTAGGTTTTTTTATTTTTTTCTCTCTTGGATGCAGGTCACACAACTAATGTCATCTCCAAGTGCTGAAATCCTAGATGTGAAAAGGTAAAGCTTAATTGCCTTGAACAGCAACTCCTGTATTGACTCCAACATAAGGCACATAAATATTAATTCAGCTATATTTAGCCTCTTTCAATTATACATACAAAATTAAACATCTTTCTGGAAACAAATCAGTTTGGATAGGGTTTGTTTTTTTTTTCTTTTCCCTTTTTAATGCATCCTGCGTCATAGTAATAATAATGCTAACAGAGCTAAGGCTTGAACAGTGGATGGAGGCAGAGGCTTAAAACTCCTTTCACCTGACTCAACTAACTTGCTTTGCAGGTATTCAGAGGCACTTGCACAGTCCTAACCTCACCTCTGCCCCACACCGATCCCCTCTTATTTGTTAGAGGCACTCTCTTTTCTGGCTGGCAGCAAACTGGGAGCCACTGAAGGTGTAAGCACAGAGGGGGACACACAGGGAAACCAGATCAGCCTGGAACCTCCGGGTCCCCACATTGCTGCTGGGAGGGTGATGCTTGAGGGACTCCTGCCCTGCTGGAGAGGTCCTGTCAGCATCAGGCCATGCCCACACAATACCTCCTGCAGTTAAAGACCTTCTCTTTTGTACAGAAGTCACATCCACTCTCCTGATTTGCAAATTAATTATATGTTGCTTCCCTTGCCAAAGTGGACTTAATGGTATTAACGTTACATGACAAAGAAAAGCTATTGGAAAGCTTCTCACATAACGATGGCTAGATTCCTCAGGAAAGAAGAAAGAAGGTATCGCTCTTTTGTTCTTTAACCCTTTCTCATGCAAGCAGACAGGGCCCTTTTCTACGAAAAGGCTTTTTCAAATTCTCAGGTGAGACCAGATGTATCTCTCCAAAGGAAAAAGCTCTGATCTTTCAAGCACAAAAGCCTGTAATTCATTTCCCACATGTGCATAGACCCTTTACAGAAAACACAACTTCTGGAAAGAAGAGTTTGCACCTTCATTTTTTTTGCAGGACAGTGGCCTTAACTGGCTAAAGTGACATTCAAAGCTCTCCAGGAGGCATGTCTTCAGGTGAGTAACTGCAGAAATCTGATCTGGCCTGTATGGATACAAACAACTTAATCGACAAGAATTCAGATGGGTGCAGTAAGCCTTGTGCAGGGCCTCTGCTGCCTTCCCCTTTAAAAACTGCTGTGTTTTTTGTTGGGGTTTTTTTTTATGGTCATCAGATCCCTTCCTTGACAAATTTTCTTGTATCAGACCTGATCGTTTCAAAAAAAAAAAAAGGCATCTGAAATGACTTTTGCGAGATTGAAATAGCGTCTTGAATTTTCAGACACAATTTATTTTGCTCCAGTCATGAATCATCCCATCCACTGATTGAGGCTGAACTTGGTCATCAATAGGATTTTCCAGCAGTTTTGAGGGGGGAAAAAAAAAAACCCACATATGCTTTTTCCATGCCTGTTCTCATCACTTTGGTTTGAATTATGTTCTTCCAGAAGGTAAAGTGAACAGGGTGTCCTTTTCTCACAATGCAAATTGCAGATTACAAACTCTCTCTAGGCTATACAGCATGCTTACAATTGCCAGTACTCCACAAAGCCTTTTTTTTTTAATAAACATTAGCTGTATGTCCTTCAAAGGCAGATTTTTAAAGGAAGCTACAAGTTAGTAGCCACAAAGAAATCATTACACGAAATTCCTGCCCCATCAGACTCAGTGAGAGTTTTGCCATTTACTGCAACAGGGTGACAATTTCACTCTTTTAACAGTATTTTTAAGGGACTCTGCACAGTTTAGCTTGACAATCTTGCAGCAACTCATTCCACAAAGCCCCATGCATCTTCCAGAGCCTCATGAACACTCCGATATTTTTATTTAATCAAACATTTAAATAAATGAAACAGCATTAACAAACTCACAGGTCTGAATCAGCTCTATTAAACCCCCCACTGCAGGGGCCCCAGGTAGATGTGATTTGATTGCTGCTTCCAGATGGAACTGGCCTGAAATTCACCACCAATATGATCAATATCTTTGCCTCATCATATATAATCAGTGTCTCTGTGTAGGTACTCAAACTGCTGCAAACATTTTATCCTCTAGCTCAATGAATAAAATAACTGCTGTTTCCTCAATATTTGACCAGTTGTTTCACCACCAACTTCCCAGAATAATCCAATTAAAGTTGTTTTTAAACTCTATAATACCTAATAAAAAAAATCTTCTTTCACAATCCATATCAAAGACACATTATAAATCCTTTTCATGGGACTAAACAAATGGAAATTCTAATAAATTAGTAGCTGCCATAGTCCACAGATCAATAAAGACATCCTTGCAAGCAGTTTATAGCCATCTGTAACATCATCTACTAATGTTCTTAAAACCACCTAACACATGTTCAACATGCTTAACCATCAGCTCACCGCTCCTTCTGAAGTCATTATAATCAAATAGCATTATTCCATCTCGAACATGGCTGGTCAGGGACCTGCTGTGGTGGTCCACTCCCTCCCAGAGCACTGCAGGGGCACAGGAAGCTGTGGGATGCCCCCAAAGCGCCTGGTGCTAACCTGAAGACCAGGTGCCATTTCACAGCAAAAGCTACGAATCTCTTTTTGCAATGAGTTTCTGCCCCCTCTGGAGTGTTTATGATATCCCTGAAGCTTTGATACAAGCTCGTTGCCCTAAGCAAATTCATAACTTATTTAAGAGAAGACTTTCACCCTTAGGCATAGCTGTCAAGCCTGTATTCCTCACTTGCTTTCTGATGTGTGCATGACTTTTCACACACCCCTCCCTCTCCCTGTATGCTATGGGCTTAGAAAACAGCACAACTGGGATTTCCGCATGACAGAGGAGAGCATTGGGGCTGTGCAAATCCATGGCAAAGCTGCCTGTGGAGAGCTGCACCCAAGGGGAAGACAACCTTTCTTTAATTTGTTCATAGATCTTAACTACAAAAGTTTGACAAGACAGAGCAGGGTCCCCATTGCCCAGAAAGGTAAATAGAAGAAAACACTGTTCAGGCAATGCCTCAGCTTCAAATTAAAACTCATCAAGGAATCTCAGACAAAGACAAAATTTAAGAAAGGATGAAATTCCTCCCTGGAGTAATCAATACAAGGCATGAAGTCAGATCAGAGAGAAGATATGAGAAGTTGGGAGAGGTGGAATATTAAGACAGAAAACCAGATTAAACAGTCCCGAAACCCTGTAAATCATAGCAAACCACAAAGGACCACTGTGTTTGTCACTTAAGAGTAGATCTAGATAATGTTTATGACAAACTACTGACAGCTTCATCACACACAGGTGAAAAAACTGCAGAAGAGCTCAAGGCCAGACCAAGTACAGCAAATACCTCGACACTCGTGGACCAGCTCTGCTGCAACAGGGAGTGGGACATATTGCAGCAGAACTCTGCCACCACTGCTCAGGTGTCCCCACAGCAATAGGCAGTGCCTGATGCTTCTGCCAAGGAACCAAGAACAGACCTGGCTCCAACTCTTTGCCCACTGCTAAGCACTCTAAAGCTGAAGTGCTGCACCCTGTGACTTCACATGCACCCAAACTGCTTGCAAGGGTCCCTTCCCCAGGGCTTTGCAACATATCCACAGAAAAAAGGGATAATTTCAACATTTCATCCAATAATAAAATCCAATAAGCAAATAAAAGTTCTCTAAACTTCAGTCAATTTCTTCTACTATTATAGGTTACTCTCACTGCAAACAGATTTCATCTTAGCTCTTGCCAGGCAGATAAGCCTTCACTGTTTCAGCCTGAAGAGCACTGTACTTCCAAGAGAAGGGAGTTCTGTAATTTAATTATTCTGACTATTTCAGACCCTCTGCCTTAACGCTTACATAATAACAGACCAGCTCTTACCTGCAGGAGGTCAGGACAAAAATAACACATGCACTAGAGGTGTAACACAGTAAGCAGCTCATGGGAATGTCTTAACTTAAAGGGAGCCAGTTTGAACCTGAGTCCAAAACCTCTTGGCTATCAGCACTTGCACTAATGAAATACAGGTGACAAGACAGGGATACAAAAGTCGCTCGCTTGCTCAGAAGCCATCCTGTCAAGCTACATTGTCCTTAAGAACACAGGAAGAAATACTGCATCACAGAACGAAGAGACAAGAAAAAACTCTGTCATGGGTTAGGGCTGGGCTGGCCACTAGAATGACAGCTGCTCTCTATTAAACCCCTCTTCCTTCTCAAAGGGGAAGAGAAAGAGAATAAGGGAGACCTATGGACTGGAAAAGAAATCTAAAACTGCTTTAATGAAAATAACAATAAAATTGAAATATATACAAAGCCAACACTGAGCCCCTGCCCCACTCTCTGTGACTGCCGCCACTGATGCTGTGGGCAGATGCTGGGAAAGTCCCAGGCTGGGCTCAGCGGCAGACAGGAACAAGATGCAGGAGCTGGATTCTGGAACTGGATTCAGGAATGCACGGATTAGGATGGAAGGTAGAACAGACAGAGTTGTCCTCAGCCATTGAAGAAGAGAACTTAACCCTCGTGATCCCTCAGCTTTATACGGAATATGACGTCTATGGGATGGAACACCTTGTTGGTCAGTTTAGGGCCACCTGTCCTGTCTGCTCCTCCCCACAGGTGCAGCCTCTCACTTACTGCACCCCAGCGTGGCACACAGGATTTAGCAGTGACCTTGGTCTGCACAGGAGCAGTATAAGCAGGAGCCTTTCTGCATCCCAACCCCTGGTAGTGACTGTAAACACCAAGCGTTGTCACTGCTAGAGCAGACACTGTCTGCAAAAACCTGCCGTTACCTTCAGACAGTGCAGTGACTTGGGAGAGACTGAGCTGAGAAGTGAAATCACTGAACAGAATCCGTTCTGTTCTAAATCAAACCAGGACAAACTCCAACTGAGGTGCTCTTCACTTACAAAAGAATAAAGGGAATACATCAGCAGGATAAATATTAATGGATGGCTACAGATCAAAACCATTAGCAGGGCAGAGCTGACATAGTAAGGCCAGATAAAAGGCACCATAGGCCCATATTGAGCATCCCTGATCTAAGAATTTGACAGCTATAAATAGATGCCCCTCACCACAGTCCCCGCAGGGCTGGGCAGAGGATCTGCATGATTTCACAGCTCCAGACCAGGAGCAGAGGCCAGCACTGTCCATAGAAACTCTCTCGGTGGAAGATTTTCTTATCCTATAAGGTTGTCCATGACAACAGATGTCTCCATCCCCTTGGGGTCCATTTCTGTTCCTATTCTGTCTTAATAACCAATCTGCCCTGTGTTTTCCCAGGGGAAACATAGGTTATCTGCTGATAATGCCTTTCTTCCTCTCCTTCCCTACTCTGATCTATTTATGCACATGATCTATTTATGCAGTCACCCTTCCCCAAGCCCAGACTGTATTCCAGTGGTCACGGGGCCAAATAAAAGACTCAGCTCTGTTCCCAAGAGCAAGACAGCCCCAGCTCACCTGGTAGACACAGAGAGAAACCTCCTACCAGCCATGGAAGACTTCTCTGTGACACCAATGGTTGTGTCCCCAGTGCTACAGGAAGTTCCTGCAGAAGGAGGGGTCTGAAAATGACCTTCCCTGATCACCTTTCTTCTTCTAAGTTAGCTTGGAGTATGCTCATAAACCTCTACTTGCTGTCAAGACCATTGGAGAAGGGTGTCCTGAGCCACCTCATGGGAGCAGCAGCAAGGCACAGGACCACCCTCTCCCGGAGCCAGGCACTCCCGAGCAGCCTCAGCACCGGTTTGTTTCAGTTTATGTCTGCGGCATCCTGGTAGGAAGTGGAGCTCTGGCATGGGAGCTATTAGAGTGGGTGGCAGCAGATGGTGAAAACAGAGGGGATAAGAAAATAAATACAAAGAGGCTATCTTGAGGGGAGAAGTCACCACATTAACACTCTGTTGCTTACAGAGTCTCATTTCCCAAAGCCTAAACAAACATTGCTCAGTTCCCGGCGCACAAGGAAACAGCTCTGCCAAACGTGGGTGACAGGCACCTGGGCACACACAGCACTGCGCAGCCCCAAGAGGTTCTGCAGCCCTGTGCTCAGCCCTTCGTATCCCAGCCCAGTATTTTCAGGGTGATCCTTCTCATTCAGAGCAGGGAGACCAAGGCCAAGAGGAGAGCCTGCATGCCATGCTTCCCAGTTATCCACAATTTAGGCCAGTCCATCTTTTCATTAGCCTGTTGCGTGGGCACAGTACCACCACGCCTGCCCTTTCCACAGACACCAAAGCAGGACTGCATGCTGCTAATGGATGATCTCACCTGACACCTTCAAAAAAGCAAGTGGAAGATTTTCCCACGGGAAATGGGAAGAATCAGTGCTGGGTTTCAGGGACTGCCCTGTGCTGTCTCACAGGAAAACCAATGTACCTTGTAAGTCACCGTACCCCCTAGCAGCACAGCTGCCCATTCCAAACAAAGCAATCCCTTTCACAGATCTCACATAACCTTGCACAGCAGGAGCCCATCTCTTACTGATTATCACCCCAGGCTATTTGATTAACCCCGAAGTTTGGAGTTTGCAGCAGGACCGTTTGTTCTTCTCTGGCCACCAGCAACACTGGGAAAGGTTTTTCCCTCTAATGTTCTTCCTGATAGCAGCCCTGACAGACTTCCAAGGAATAAAAGCCCAGACTTGAGGAAAACAGGTCAAGCTAAAAGTGGGGAGAGCCTGGCTCACCAGGC
>NW_010433037.1:40898-52317 GCF_000710305.1 Buceros rhinoceros silvestris
CCCCACACACACACACTGAGGACAACTCATCACCAGCCAAGAGACCCCAAAACCTGTAGTCCTTGTTGAAACCTCTCAGCTGGGTCCAGGAGAGTGCTCCATAAGGAGAAATCAGAGGTAAAAGCAGTCTTTAAACATGAAATGTCTCGTTCAGGCAAAAACAATTTATTATGTTAAGCACGTTATTAAAGGATCTAAAGCAACAGAGCAGAGATGTTCCAAGAAAGGTTTTAACTTCCCCAGCAAGGGGCTCCTGGGAGTCCTCTTGTTAATACTTTGCACAGGGTTGTCTGCAATTGAGCCTACAGTGAACATAAATGCCCCCTCAGTCCCCTTTTAGAACTTGTTTCAGTTAAATCAATATAGCCATTGGGGAGAGTTGAGGAAGCAAAGCTATTAGCAGGACCGCAGCTAATTCTGGGGGAAAGAAACAAGCAACAAAAGCAATAAAACTGATGGATGGCTTCTGCAGACACAGTAACCCTTTCCTGTTCAGGTCCTGCAGCATGTCAGCCTATCAGATGTGATAGGCTGAATGTGTGTTCACTGGAGAAACCCTTTTCCTCCACATTTTACATGGTCTCTGCTTGGGATCAAAGTATTCCTGGACAGATGCAGGGCAGAGAACCATGGCACAGAGTTAGACATGGGGCTGGGGAGAAACAATGAGGCCGCTCTGAGAAATGAAGGGTGCAATTCCAGGCTGACACTGTATTACCAGAGCCCCCATCAGCATGCAAGAGCTCAGAAAAGCTCATTCCCAACCTCCCTTGGCATCGGGACCTTCAGGGAATGGGGAGGACATGGTGACTCTTTGTGTGGGGAATCATGGTCCAACAGCTTAGCAGAAGAGCTCAGAGCAGTGCAGGGACATCCCCTCAGCAGCCCCATGGTATACAGTCACTAGCACCTGAGAGGGGTCATCTTCTCTGCCACAGCAATGCCCCTTGACAACAACACATCAAGATACCACGCAGGTCCATGACTCTCTCATCTCAGCAGCAAAGCTCATGCCTGTCTTTCCCACACATTTCCTGTTGTTTCTGCCTCCTTACATCATACGAAATGCATGCCATAAGCATTCAGAGGGAAGCTTACTACCATAGTTTTGCTTTCTGAAATACCTTAAACATCTCTAAGTGCTTGGAGAGAAACTCAGCAGCAGTAGGTATAATGGCAGCGATGTTAAAAGCAGCTCAGGAGACAGCAGAGTCTGGCTGGCTGCCTGGTGCCCAAACCGGTACACAGAGAAGAGCTTGCCAGGTGACAGCTACATAGGAAATAACTGAGAAGATGTCAAGATAGAGGCTCTATAGCAAAGCCCACTGACTAAAAAGCAACACCAACATGAGTTGAAGGTTGTACAAATGGGTAGTATCATCATTTCTGAAATGATAATGCCTATAAAAGTAGCAGAAATAAGTTTAATCATATTTGCTCCATCTACAGGCCTGTCAGTGTAATGTTGTAGAATACCACAGCAGTCAGAGGCTTGGACCTCCCATCTCACAAAATATCAAACAACAAGATAGTACAGACTCAAAAAGGAGAAACCAGTAACAGACTGACTCTGCCACCGAACCACCCTCTCCTTCCAACAGCACCAGACTATCTAACAAGTCATCTGTGCAGCCTCTCATTTCTAAAGCTACACAGCTGTGGAAAACATCACTTCTCTACCCAGCTGACCTCCAAGTCCAGGTCTCAGGCGGTTGTCGTATCCATCCAACAACCTGTCCAAGATGCGGGTGAAAATGGTGATGTTATCTTTGCTGTCGTCAACGATGTCTGAAACATGCTTCTGAGAAAGCCTGGCACACAGGGGGAAAAAAGAGGAAAAACATAATCAGAAGACGAACCTACTCTTTACAGGCTCTGAACAGTTACTGTAAATGAAGGGGTATTGTTCCATGCTCAGCCTGTGCTACAGTGGGCCCTGAACTGCAGGATGAAGCCTGTTCAACATCTGTTGATAAGCTGATGTGCTTGCAGGGCCCCCCACAGGACATCCTCAAATAATTCCCCTATGGCTTGTGCCACTGAAGCCCTCACAGTGGGAGCTGAGGCATGCCACTGCACCCTCCCCACCTTTCCATGCTCAGGGACAGCAGCACCATGGGTAGTGGTTTAGGAGCCCTGGTTTTCCAGGGAGCCTTCCCCTGCCCCAGCATCCCTCACCTGCCCCTAAGAAAAGGCACTTTATGAACAGAGACTGTGGGAACCTCTGTTACTCAAGTGCCAGTATCTCCTTATGGGGAGCATGGAAGAAGTGATGTCAGTTATTTATGATATTGAGACATTTCCAAGTTCTGTGCTCCTGGGAAGAGAAAAAGGAGGTGGAAAAGTAGGAATTCAGTAAAGCAGGCTTGAAGCCTGCGTCCATTGTTAAATCTTTTCATGAACCATTTCTGTGGTTTGCTGAACCTTCCCTGTTTATAAAACCAAATGAGTTTTCACGTTCCTATCTCTGCTCAACACAAGAAGCCTGGAAGCTCCAAATAAGATGATTTCTTCGAGGCATTTTCTGCCCCAGGTGGAGTAAAATAAGTAGTAAGTTTCTCAAACAAAGCTCTTTTCACCAAGCAAAATCTTCAATGCAGTTTTGCAAGCCCAAGGGGCTCAAATAAGACATTTGCATTTTGCCTCTCCCTTTCAATCAACAGAAAAGAAGCCTGCAAATCCTTCTGAAACTGACTGTATTTAAAAGAGATTTCAAACAACACAGAGTACTGGTGCTGTGGCTCCAAGCACAGCTTTTCCTAGCAGCAGTAGCAGTTAGGACCAAAACAAATGGAAAGGCAGAAGATTAAGTAACAGAAAACCAAAAGAAAAATCTATAAAGACGCAAAGATTGCAAGGATGATAGAAGAGGAAATAAAAGAGACACCGATGAGGCCAAAGAAAGATTAAGAGGCACAGACAGGCAGTGGGATGGCTGAGAAAGCCCAGCCAAGCAGAAAGAGAGGAGGCTGCTGGAGTGGAGGAATCCTCAGCAGCAGCACCAGGGCCCCTTGGGAGCAGGGCAGCCCCAACTGGCAAATCCGCCAGGAGAGATAAGTGACTGGGGAGCACTGCCCAGGTGAAGACCATGAATGCACCAAACTAGAGACAGTGGTGGTGCAAGACATGGGTGCAATTACCAGGGAGGGAACCTATGACCTCTGAAGCAGGGTTCCACACTCCACAGCTGAGGAAAGAAAAGCTCCTGAGTTACTGCTTTCTAACACTTCTGCCCCCTTCCTTCTCCTCCCCAGCCTCATTTTCTCTTAGTTGATGTGTGCATCCATGGGTTTAAGCGTGCATCAGGAAGTAATTGGGGAAAAGAAACCCAGGAACATCATTTAAGGAGTTCTTAATCTGCTGCATCTCATCTGGTTAGAGTAGCTACTCTTGACACTACTAGCGTAAAGGATCAGTAGGGTGACAAGCAGCAGAGCTGGCTTAGAGTGTTCTGTCAAAATGTTCTCCCAACAGAAACCTCAGCTTCTGTAAAAGAAGAGCAAGAAATATTTTCTAGCAAAAAAGGAAAAATTTGGAGAAGGGTATGGGTATTTTTAGAGTCAGGCTGAATCAATATTATTCAACACACTGCAGCTAACTGAAATACTCCACTCTGGGCAATTTTGACATTAATTTACATTGGCATCAATGACCAAACACTCTGGGAAATTGCATTTCAAGTGCTTGAGATTCATGCCTCCAGGGACTGGATCCCAACTCCCCTGAGGCTGCTTAGCCTCTGGTTTTTAGAAAATCAATACCTGCTATCATGGGAGAAGTGGTCAAGCCAGGAAACGCAGTCTGTAAGAGCCCAACAAGAGTAATAAAGTGCTTAAACTGTAGCTCCTATAGGACATGGGAGTGAGGCACAGTCAGGAAAACACCTATCCCAGCCCTACTGCAACCTGTCAGATCCGAAACATCAAGCTGATTATTAAGAACTGCATCACAGCCTTTAAGACTTCCCATTTGAATCAAAACACTGCTTCCAGGGCCGGGATCCCAACGCCCCTGAGGCTGCTTAGCCTCTGGTTTTTAGAAAATCAATACCTGCTATCATGGGAGAAGTGGTCAAGCCAGGAAACGCAGTCTGTAAGAGCCCAACAAGAGTAATAAAGTGCTTAAACTGTAGCTCCTATAGGACATGGGAGTGAGGCACAGTCAGGAAAACACCTATCCCAGCCCTACTGCAACCTGTCAGATCCGAAACATCAAGCTGATATTAAGAACTGCATCACAGCCTTTAAGACTTCCCATTTGAATCAAAACACTGCTTTTAGTTTTTCATCTGGACTTGAAATATTTGAAGTAGCTGAACTCTCTGCAAGTAAGTAGACTTTTGAGGAATTTAACAAATGCCTACTGTAATTAGTGAGGTTTCAATTGTACCAGCTTTCAACAGATGTCACGGTTAAAAGCAATCTGTAACAGTGATGGGTATATAACCATCTATAACTTATTAATAGCTAGCATGCTTATGAAAGCTCATTCATTTATGTTTTATAAGCTGTCTTTAAAAGTATCCATAATATAAAAAGCAAGAGGACTGATTTTTGTGAACGAACTCCTGGCAGAGGCTCAGCAGTGATGGGAAAAATGAGTTTACAAATTTCAAAACGATTTTACTTAGCCTATCACTTGAGGTTTCAACTTCAATGTGGGCAGTGTGGGATTCACTCAAGAGGCTCTGAGGAAAGGGCAGTGCAGGCAGGGCAAAGGAAAGGGGCAGGCAGGGAAGAGCCAGCAGCACCTCTACCTAGCACCTAGTTTGGGCTAATTTCCCAGTCCAGCTGAGGTCTGGGCTGGCTCAACCTAACTTTAACATAAAGATAAAGCTGCCCTTTAGCAAGGCATAAGAACAGGTCTCATTTATCTCTCTCAAAACCCCAGTGAAGAACTTTAAGGAACTGCGAAGTGGTATGGGGATCATGGTTTTAAAATAATTGAAAGCCTTTAGGCAGGGAAGACAGAGGTTTACAGCAAATTTAATTAGGATAGACTTGTGGAAAAGTCATTACCTTGCCACCTGCCCCCGTGCCCATGATCTCTGAGGAGCTGGCTGCCACATCAGCATGTTAACCTCCAAACAAGGGTCCCCTTTCATGCAATTTAGGAAACAAATCCTGCGGACCAGAGCGACAGCCACATGGCAGGTGATGAGGGAGCAGTGGCAGCAGCATTTGTGACTACGTGATGGGAACCAAAAGGGCAGCAGGGGGGAAAGGCAGAGGGCTGCACATACAGGGCCTGCTGACACTCTCCCGCAGCCGGCATGGGGATGGGGACCCAGCTGGTTGGAGAGGAAGGCAAGAGGCCAGTGCCCAGGGCTGCCTTTGCCTATGCAGGCAGGCAGGCAGGAGCCTGCAGCTGTACACTGATATGAGGTTCAGCATCTGTTTGTCAAGGTATGCTCCAGATGCGTTATGTCTATGCCAAGTTAGATCCAAGCAGGTGAAGCGGCATGGGCAGGACAGGGTAGGAGCCTGCAGCTGTACACTGATATGAGGTTCACCATCTGTTTGTCAAGGTATGCTCCAGATGCGTTATGTCTATGCCAAGTTAGATCCAAGCAGGTGAAGCGGCATGGGCAGGACAGGGTAGGAGCCTGCAGCTGGACAAACAGCTGGATGCAGAGGGGTGCAAGGGTGAAGCGGCAGCACTGACATTTTTTCATGCATGAAAATCCTTGATCATTGGTGGACTTGTAACTCAGCAGACAGCATTTCAGTGTCTGTACCTGGCACTCTAAAGGCTTTTCTAAATTTTTCATAGAAGTCATGTATTATTTGCATTTCTCTCCCTCTGCACAGAGCTCTTTCCTCCCCATGGCTGGCAGGCTGTGCTGGGGGTGTCTCTGCTTGTCTTCCTCGAAGGGCCCTCTGAGCTCACCAAACCTCAGTAGAGGCTCTGGCAGGATGCAGAGGAGGGCTGCAGAACCTGTCACGGACTAACAGGCTTTTGACTTCCCCTGACAGCGCCCAGAGACTGGGAAGGTGAGGCTGGTGGCAGTGCTCTCTGTGGTGGGACAGCTGGAGCCTGCATGCCCAGAGACATCAACCCAGGCAAAGAGGGAGCAGCATGCCAGCCAGGGCTGGCCAGAGACTCTCCCATTCCCCACCTCCAACCTGTTGTGCTGTTCATGGCTTGTTATACCGTAAACAGCCAAATAGCTGAAGCAGTTTCATTTTCTTTTCCTTGAAAGAGTATTAAAACATTAAAAGGAGTCTCTCTCCCACATTAAAATTCAACCAAGCCAAGTCCTTGCCCAGAGTGAATTGTGCCAGAGTGAATCTCAAAACTGGTTTTGATGTAAAAAACTGCTGACAATTGTCCTTAGTGAGAGCACCTCAAATAATGCTAATGTAATCAGTTAGCTCAGCCATGAGGGACCGCACAATCCCCAGGTGAAAGGCATGAGGTGAGGGACAAGGAGAGGGTCAAAAACAGCAGAGACACTGTTTAGAGATGTGAAGGCCTGGACTGCTTCACATACTAGCCCCAGGATATTTAAACATAGCAAGAGGACTGCAGCCTTGGCCAGCAGCCTCAGCGCTCACTGTCTTACCCAGCATCAGTAGGGAGAGCCAAAACCAGGACTAGGACTCCAATTCTAATGAGAGACAGCGACTCCGTTCCTGGGAGCCTCAGCGCCATGGCATCAGCACGCAGCAACTGCCAAGCAAGCCTCCAAAACCTGCCAGGGTGGGCACAGAGGGGAAAGACAGAAAAGAGATTTTATTTACTACAAGGAAAGCAATCTGTTCTAGTTCAGTTTTCCCCAGCAGTTCATCCTTGTTAGCCAGCAGTTAGGATTTCTTGGGTCCTGTATTTGAAATCCCAGAGGCCCCTCCCAGGGACAAAAGGCGGCATCCTCCTCTGCAGCACTGCTGGCCCTAGTGATGTTGCAGCACAGATTTAGAGCCAAGCATGTATACACACATACAAACCCTCACCCCATCTTCACAGCTCATCCAGCAGCTCCCCAGATGATTCAGTAACTGGCAGCAAGTGCATGGCTCCACTTTGAATATAACCGCATGGGTTTTTCTTCCACCCATCGCTTCCTCCTCACTCTGTACTCTCAGTCACCGCCCTCCCCTTGCAGTGTCTTCCAGCTCCCCTGCTACCTGTGCTGCTCTGGGGACACCCACACAGCAGAATCACTTGCCTCAAGACTCATTTTTTCCAAACATCTTTTTCTGGACAGTTAGGCCCTCATTTAATTCTGATAATGACACTACCAGAAATTATTATTAAGTTTGGGCATTGAGGTGCAGGGTAGTGGGAGTGTTCAACTGTACTGCACTTAGTGTGCTCAGATTTTTCATTAATGCTCAGTTTTACCTTTATTGTGATGTTATTGCACATTTAACTGCCTTCCCCTTTTATGTATCTCATTATGTTGATGCACCTTGGAACAGCACTGCCAAGCAACAGCCTGTATAAATACAACTTGTCGTGACGTCTCCCCATCATGAAACCTCATGTTTGGCACACGTGGGATTCAGCCCAGCAGAAGCCAGGCACAGCTGGCAGTGTGAGCCCCCAAAGCTGTGAATGAAGGCTCACTTCAATCACAGCCTGCTGAAACCAGCTGCCAGCCCAAGCTGACCTCTAGATTTCCCCATTCAATACCCACCAAGCCTCATGCAGCTCATTCCAGCACAGAATGAGATGCTGGGTTGAAAGTCAAACCCCACCACCTGAGGGGCATTTCTCAGCTAGTGGAGGGTGCCCCAGCATGAAGGGGGTAAGTCTGAGCAAGAAGCAGGGGTTTCTGCACATGGACATGGGAGATGTGAACCCCCAACAGAAATTTCATGCAGAGAGAGCAGGGAGCTTGGCTGAGCAGGACGGAAACATCTGGAGATCAGGAATATCATGTATGTGAAGCAATGTCTATCTGGCTACCCCTGCCACAGACAACTGGAAGAGGAGAAGGGGCACAAGGCTGGACCAGGTTGGGTGTTACACCACAATTCTGCATTTAGCTACCCCTTGTAGTCCCACAACAATGTGGTCCTAGAGCCTTCCTGGATGCTGTGCCTTGCTTTTTAGTTCAGTACAGCTCTAGGAAGACGTGAGCAGCCACGTGGGCAGAAGGTAAGCGCCAGACACTGCAAGTCCTCATCCACCCACCTCAGCTTTTGTTCTGGCAAGATACTCATTAATGACAGGCACAGGAAAAAAAAATTAGCATTTGGCCCTAGCATTGCCTTGCTTTGAGCATAATTCAGATGTGTGTCACCTTTATCTTCCTCTCCATCTCTCACTTAAAATCCTTGCGAATACCAGTGCATGGATTAATTTTGTGTGTGAGAGCATTTGCCAGTGTGCTTGGGCCTTATTTAATCAGAGTGCTACCCAGGGAAGTGCAAACTTCACACTAAAGGAGCACAAGCTTGCTGAAGGCTGCAGAAGCCTTCTGGTGTGGGCATACCTACACCTCTGGTGAGACAGGCCCTGATCTGGTACGGCTCCTGTGGCTCCTGCCACCCTCCAGCTGATAAGGGACACAAAGAATCTTGGAAATTCAAGTATTTGCTGACGAAGCACAAATTAAGAGGCTGAACATCTGTTCTGCGGGAAATTCCAACAGTCAAGGGAGATTCATTTTAAATCACAACAAGGACAGCTAAAACGTTGATATTTTTTACAAGGCAAATTCAAAACTCCTACAATTAGCAGCTGCTCAACAGATTTCCTTTCAACTTTTCCTTTTAATTTCACTTAAACTTGCATATTATACAATAGAATTTAATTGATTTTTTTTTCCTAAGGCAATCTCAAACACTAGCTGAAAGCGACAAAAGCCCCAAACCATTGCTGATTTCCCTCTCCCCTCCCCACACCACCACTGAAAAATTTCATTGAAATTAACACTTCCTTATTCAACTGTTATTTCAATAGATGATTTGTTTGGCAGAATTTGCACTGCCGGCAGTTTTTGACCAGGAATATCCACATAAACAAGGACCCTCGGTTTTGCATTAGGTGCCTCCTGGCTCTGCATGAACTGTTCTGACTCCTCTAGTACATTTTGGACCATATTTATTTGAGTTGGTGAGACCATGGGCTGGGGAGATTATGCACCAAATGTGGGACAGAACAGCTGAAGAGGAACAGATAACGGGGCAGCAAAATAATTCAGAAAGTGATAGGGTCAGGGACACTGACAAAGCCAGAAGCACTTCAGTGTCCATGTAGGTGTGTCTAAGACATACCTGCCTGTACCAAAAAGCTCTAAAAACCTGCATATCCACCAAGCCTTGTTCATACAGTTTTCCTTCAGTATTATATGGAGAGATGAAGGATTAATTTTCTGCTTTGGATAGTACTGTTGAGGAAAGTGGTAGCCAGGGATAACAGGGCTGGTTGAATAAAGTTAAATAACTGCTTAAGTCTCATTTTAAACATCAGAAGCAGTTCTATATACCTGCACTAGGAGAAAAAAAATTGTTTTTACTACTTGCCCAAGTGATTACTTTGCCATGGCTCAGTTTTCTGGAACAAATGGAATGTCCCAAAAATGGTGTGAGAGTATACGGATAGCTGTTTTGCTATGGCTGCACTCACTGACTTGGAAGGACCACAGAGCATGGCAAATAGCTTGGCACCATTTTCTACCACCTTTCTTTGGTTCTTGTATCATATTTTTCCTGGGCAGCTGGATAGAAGAGGCTGTGTGATATTTTCCTTACTCTCTGGTTCCTTTACACTTAGAAATGGATGGCGGAGCAAACCCAGTCCTGAGGACTGTGGTTGACAGTCCCAGTTAACACAGCGGCAGGCCAAGCAGTGCTGGGGAAACAGCAAAAGGAACAACCTCCTTCCAGTGCTCATCACCCCATTGCCATGCAGGAAACACGTCTCTGGAGGATGAAAGGAGAAGTTGCAGAGGAGGAAGTTTCACCCTTCAGACAGTTGAGGGGATCTTCTAAAGCTCTCCATAGCCAGAGCCTATGTGGTGCCCACAGCACAACAGCTCAGCATCACCTCTTTCCTCTCCTGGGGCTCTTGCTAGTCCAGGCCGAGCAGCAGCCACAGGGACACACAGAATCTCAGCTGGTGCAAGTGCTTCATAAGCCAAATAGCCACTGGCCACACAGCCCCTCTAGTAAGGAGGTTTCTGGCCTTGTAGGTTTGTAAAGCCAGTCCTGGTTTCAAGGAAAATAAGCTGCTTTCAATAGACCAGTAACGGAGTTCCTCAGATTTTAGCCCCAAAAAGTTGCTCTTGGAGAGGACTGCCTGCCCCATAGCAGTTACAGCTTGTGGCAGAGCAGGCAGGAAGGGGTCCCTTGGTGCATGGTACTATCTCCAGCAAAGGACAGGAATGGAAATACCCATGACTGTGCATCAGGGACTGTAATGCTGGGGCTCCTCCAGCCCAAACTGGTGCTGTCCTTGCAGAAGGCACTTAAATATAATGCTATTCAGCTGTCACTTCCCACTCAGGAAGGCTCTCAAATAGTCAACGTCTTGATCTGAATACCTGCTGGGATGCCTGATCATCTGGGAATGGGAGGGAGGATGCAGGCAGCATGCATTTAACTGCATGTAACTCAATGAGACTTTACGAATGCTAATTGGATTGGAATAGTCTCACAGAAGAAAAAAAAACCCCAAATCTCATACTAGGTCTCTCTGAAAGGAAACTGCACAGTATCTCTAAAGAAAAAAAGCAGAATGCAAAGATTTCTAAGCTCAGAAAAGAGTGGTACAACTCCTTAAACTGACCACTCTTTCACCAAGGTTACAGAACATCACCCTATGGCTTCTGGTTCTCATTTGTGCTTATGCAAGATGGAGCCTACAGGTATGGTATGTGTTAAAAGCAGCTCTGCACTTCCTTCCTCCATCTGTCCATTGCTCATTTCTTAATGGCACAGCTAGCAAATGCATTCATCACTAATTCTGCAGTTGCTGGTAACCTCTACAGCTGAATCAAATGCAGATTTTCTAAGGAGCTCTCCTAACACTTTGCAGCTGGAATTCAGGAATACTTGAAGCTTACAGATCTGTGCACTCTGGAGTTTGGCAGGTCTCTTATCTTATGATACCTAAAGGCATCATAAACATACCCACTCCTCTCCAACACATGCGGTCTGACCAATCTCCAGAGCATCACAGTGGAACAATGCTCCTGAGAAATACAGCCTTCCTATTGGATGTGCAGTTTTGGAATGAGGAATTGGAAGATCTTCCATTTCCCCAAGATAGCAACATGTTCCAGCTCCTACTGAGGTGGGTTTGGGAACCAAAAAAGTGCAGGTACCTTCCAGATCAGCAAGGTATCCTATTAACTATGTTAACATTGAGTGTCTCCTCACTTGACATACTGAGCCTGATCTTTTCAGAAATCCTTATTCTAGAAACCATTAAATATTCTGAAATGCCTTCATAGGAAAGAGCGATCATT
>NW_010433037.1:52406-56790 GCF_000710305.1 Buceros rhinoceros silvestris
AAGAGTGATCAGTACAGGCTTACTGCTGACAAGGGAAAGACAGATAAACCTCTGGAGGTGGAGAGTGAAAGGTAAAGCTTGTGAAAAAATCTGAGAGAACAGCCTAGAGAGGGGGAGACTGCAAGTATCAGAAAGGGAATGAAGAGAGAAGAGGCCCATAAACCCACTGTCACATCAGCACCTCTCTGAAATTACTGCTTCCTTGGAACAATCTGATTCACTTAGCAATAGTCTCATCACACAGGCAGCATTCATGAAGCAGCCCAAAGGACATATTTGCCCCATCACTGCACCGAGAGATGCTGTGTACCTGAGGTGTCATTAGGTCAGCACACTCACAGGCTATACACCTACACTAGTGGCATCAGCTGAAGGAGTGCTGAGCCCTTACAGCCTCTAGGACCTGCAGCTGCTCTACATCTTTGTCAAGTCAGGTATATCAGGGAGAGGTGTGCAATGAGGAGCTGATGGAGAAGCCAGCTGGAGAATGGACTGGGAAATAGAGGCAGCCTGAGTCCAAAAGTCCAGATACAAGCACTTCCATGCAGGCAGAAGAGTGTGATCTAGATCCGGTGGGTGCCAAGCACATTCACCCACCTGCACAGTAGCACAGCACTATAGGTGACCTCACAACACCTGCAGATTTACATGCAAAGTCAGGTGCACTTGCGCAACACAAGAAGGTCCCTAAAGCCCTTCCTCATTGCATGGGAGCCTCTGCAAAACAGGTCCAAGCCATCAGGAGAGATCCTCTGATGCCCCTCAGGGATTCCAGAATTGTCCAAACTGCCCAGGCTGTGCTCTGCCCAACCGTCCCCAGTCCTCCATGAATGAGCACACCAGCCTTGTGCTTGGTGATCACTGCTATTCCTCTTCTTGTGCTTCTTTGGGTAAAGCTCCATGCTCTCTCTGCAGAGACGGGCAGCTAGCAAGCACTCAGTGCAGCAGCAGCAATAAAAGCAGGTGATGCACATGCTGTCCTGTGTCCCTGTTAGGGGGGTTTTGCTTCAGTTCTCAATCACTTCAGCTAAAAAGGAGGCTCCCTTGGCATAAAACTATCTCTTTATTTGAGGGCGGGGGCAGCAATGAGCAGACATGGTTCATCTGAAAGCCTGGAAATGATGGAATAAGACACTGTGGTATTTCACAAGGCCCTTGTCCTCCTGGTTGTTTGCATGTCTTTGTTCTGAAATGAGCTAACTGGGATGCATGCGTACGCTGCACAGCGCAGGCAGAGACGCCCAAGCTAGAGTGTACTGGAAGCAGTCCAACCCTGCCAGCATCACACTCTACCTGCACCAGGCAGCGCAGGGAAAGGCTCGGTTTGTTAGCCTGGACTGAGGGAGAGCTCCACTTCCATAATCTGAGACAGCCCGGTTTTCTCCAACTTGCCTCTCAGTTTGCACTGCTTTGTGCGATACAGATGCTGCTAAAGGTCAGAAGCTAGTATAGTGTTTTATAGGAATCAGAGAACAAGAAACAGGCAGCAATACCTCTGCCTACCTGAATGAAACTTGCCATTTACCATCTACTTACAGAAACAGCACTGGCTCACAGCAAGAGTCACATGGCAGAGGAACCACTAGGTCTTTGACTTACAAACATGAAAATGTTTGTGCTTACACTGGCTTGTGCCCACAAACACACACACTGCACAGATCGTAAACAACCTACTCATGAATCTGCCACACACATAAGGTATGAGGCACATGTAATGGTTATCAAATGTGTTGCGGGCACATTGCTGGCAAAGATGCCAGCAGAAGAGGACACTTGGAACCAGAGGCACAAGGCAAAGAAATTAACAGTTTAGATCGACATGGAAATCTGGGAGCCTTAAAGTGGATCTCTTCCGTAGAAAGCTGGTAATAGAGAAAAAAGCTCTGCGTCCAACTCCCAACCCAGCTTTAATTTTTCAAAATGATAAGCTGCTTGACAGTTTTTCCTCATCAAAACAAAATTAATCCCAGTATGGCATCTCTCTACTCAAAAACACATCCAGAGGGACTGTGGAGTGATTCACACCCACAACCGCTATGGGAAACCATTTGCACTCAAAATGTAACAAGCCAACACTGATTCACCCACATAATTACAGGCAGACACTGATTCACAGCTACTGCAACTGCAGACAGACTGACTCACCATCAAAGCAACCGCAGACAGGCTCACAAGCACAACTGGAAATACAACATGCTGACAATCCCCAATCTCCAATAATAAGCATACACAAATCCCCGGAAAACTAGCTAGCATCCTAACCAATGCAAACATGGCTAGCCAAGCCCTGCGCTTTTTGCTGGAGCTCTTGACCTTCACCCCACAGCCATCTTTCCTCTGCGGATGGAACAATATCCACACCTCAACAATTGTTCCTTCTCTGACAGCCCTTACACTTGCCAAGCACGACTGTCAAAGCTTGAACCCAGGAGCAGAGCATATGATGCATATTCAGACACATGATGCATACAGGTGCAGTAGGTGTATATGGTGCAGGACATCAACATACGTCCCCTTCGATAACATGCGTCTGTGCACTGACTGCGCTGACTTAGTGTTTCCAGATTATAAGTAAATGCAAGCCAAGTATAATACACTTAGCCCATGGGCGAAGGAGATGGCAAAAGACTCACCACTGGGCAAAAGCTTGAAAGGCAGGATTATTTACTACACTGTCTGGCTGGGTATGTAATTATGTCAGCATTCAGGCTAGGTATTGTGCTACTTTTTGTAAACAGTTGGCAGGAATACTCCTACTGAGACGATGGGCTGGGCTGCTTCTCCGGTGTTGAGAGGAGCCAGCTGAAGAGAACAAAGTCTACTTAGAGATAAAGAAACTGAGGTGAAAGAATTAATTAAGCAGAAAAAAAAAGGAGAAGCTGAGAGCAAGGTGGGACAGGTGGCAGTCTACAGACAAAGAAGAGAGGGAAAGAACAGGAGGAAGAAAGCTGCATGATGCAGACTTGTAATAAAAAGCTCCAGAAGTGAGGAAAAGCACCAGCCTCGCAGTGCAAAGCATGTCTTGCAGTGGTGCAGGCAATGCATCTGTGCATACTCACGCACTGGGCTCTGTGCACTCTGCAAACCAGGAGGAGATTCCAGGGGAAAGGATGCAGCCTTCAGCTAAGCATGTGCCAAGGGGCCCAGGTGCAGCCGCAACCACTCCAGCTGCTCAGAGCTCTCTCAGAAAAGAGCAGGAGCATCAGGCTCATGTGCTCCTGTCTCCATGCATGTGTGCGCACATGCTACAGGGCACCCATCCACCACAGGCACTGGTTGAAGGGCAGGCTCACAAACTTCACCAAAACACCATCACCTCAAAACATCCTGGAATCCTTCATCCTTCAGGGTAAAGAGAAAGTTAAGAGACAGACTACAGAAAGGAGAGAACTTGCCTGAACCACACATAGCATCTTCTCGTTGCAGGCTGGACTTGCCTCACCACCTGTTATTTTTCTTCTTTGCACTCCCCAAAAGGAAGCTAAGAGGACCAAAAGATGAGGGACTAAACTTTGCTCTGCTACTGCCGTCAGAACAGCTCAGGTGAGAGTCACTCAGAGCTGCTCTGGCCAGCTAGTCCACAACAGCAGGAGTCTCAACCAGAGGGTCTAGGTCCTCTGTTTCTGTCTGAAGGTGCTGCTGCATTTGCAGCCAGTCAGCGGCAGATTCAGGGGAGAGGCTATGGATGCAATTGGCCAGGGAAATGAACTATTTGTTCAATTATACTTTGCTTGTCCAGATGAGAATCATTCTAGCAGAAGGCAGAGCGAGGAACAATGGATAAGTGTTGCAGTAGGAACTGTCTAATGCTTAATTGCATTACACTACTCCTTTTTAATGATCCATATCTCGATCCTAGTAACTCGGGGGGGGGAGGAGGAGGAGGAGGAAAGATCTGGAGCTCTTTTCCCCTTCCTGCCAGCCTCAGAGACTGCAGTCCCCAAAACTCTTTTCCCTACCCACGCCGACACAGCATCAGTGGTCATTAGGCCTGGCTGCAGGATTCAAGGGGGAAATTGACTTTCCTTTACTACACCTTTCTCCCCACTCAACCCTTCCCCTGCATTCACCGTTCGGGTCTAGGATCATGGCTCAGTATTGTCCTCATCCAGACATTTTCAATCGCCTCTCCCCGCTCTCCAGCCGGCAGTGCCAGGCACGAGGGCTGGAGCCCCGGGGGTCCCCAGCACGGGGTACCCGCTCGGGCGGCAGCTCTGCTCCAGAGCAAGACGCTCCGGAGTTGCTGCGGGAGTAGAGATGCTCCGACGCCGCGGTCACCCTCCCGAGCCCCGCTCCCCCGCGGGGCCGCTGCTCCCCCTATTGTTCGCAGCCTGCAGACAATAGCCGGGGGACGGCGCAGCACGGAAGAGTCCCACTCCCGGCC
>NW_010433038.1:0-4502 GCF_000710305.1 Buceros rhinoceros silvestris
CCAGGAAGTTTAGCCCAAACCGGGACACTGCATCAGCTCTTTGCAGGGTACTTAAAGTATGCCATAAGCTGTTGAATATTCTGTTCTAGAGCTACTCCTCTTTAATCAGGAGTGGAGAACAGTCTGAGTTTCCTGCTCTTTAGATCTTGGGGCTGTAGCTGCAGAGCACTAGCTTAAGGTTTGATATACTCAGCCATGAGACACAAGTGATGTCTCAGATTCACCTGAGAGTGCTGTATGCTAATGTTCTCCTTTTCCTAGGACAGCAGAAGTAGAGAGCACCTCTGCCCCTATCCTTGGCATATGCAGGAGTTTCGGTCCAGTACGACTAGGCTGTATGTCACAGTATTATGTCCAGTGTGCTAGCAATGGTGACTTATATAAGCAGAGGCAGCTCATGTGATGTCTGAAACAGTATTGCTGTGATCTAAGGACAGCTAAGGGGAAGAAGAGACCGGGTGAGGGCCCGAAAACAGGCTTAGACCTGGCTGAACTGCTACTTGTTTCTGACAGACACTTGATTTAGAACAGTGAAGATTTTTTTTTTCAAGAATGGAAGCTTCAATGGTTGCTTTAGAAATGTTTAAAAGAAGTAACATTTATTTAATGGGAAGAAGAGGAAGACTGTAGTCTTCGTTGTGATGCAGCTGTCTCTTTACATTTGCAGAATATCACTAAAATTCAGGCAGGAAATGCAGAACAGGAACGGGATTTTCTCAGACAGTTGTGAAGAAGTATCTATAGTTACAAAAATGAAGTTTCATAATTAAGGGTACCACAGAAAGAAAATACAGATGAGTCATGTGAAAATTTGAAAGTGAAAATAGCCTCCAGTTGGTATGGTTATCTGAGACAATGTGTAATCAGAGGAAAAGAGACACAGCTTTTAGAAAAGAGTTGGCTTCCATTACAGAAAGACCATCCTTATGTTCCAAATGTCATGCTTATATACTAGCTGTAGAAGAAGGTGGCAGCTCCAGTGTATGAGATTCAGCAAGGCATAACTTAATTGCAGTGCTTTTTTTTTTCTTGAGTCACCTGTTTGTTGATATGTGTATAAATGTCTTCTTTTTAAAGGGAACAGAGAGCCGTAGACCTGTACAAGCAATTAAAGACGAGACCTCCAGGTATGGAAGGAGATAGTTCAAAGACTGTTTCACGCTTATACCCTGTGACTAATTTTGCTGAACTCAAACCCAGAATGATTGTATTAAAGTTAACCAGACTCAAGGGCATACCTTAAGATTATTTCTTTTTTCTGAGCCTAGAACTCTCCCAAATCCTGTTGCTCAGCCATAGGTTTGTGGTTTGGTTTTCAGCCTTGGACCATCTGCCCATAACACATGTCGGCTTTGTGGCATTCTCTACCTTTTTTCCTGCCCTCATCACTATTGCTTTACTTCCCCCAGACATGGGAAGAACTGCTGTTCCTCTGTTGTTGCTCCAACCCAAGGGCAGTCTCTTTTCTCCCTCTTTTCCTCTCTCTTAATTACTCTGGATGGAGCCCGTGTCTGCGGATTATTATGTTCTGAACATAGTAACTGGTTAGCGGAAGATTTAATTACTTGTGCATTTGGCAACTACCTGCAGTCCTTACTGAAGCCATATGTAGGTAGCAAGAGTGGCTGGAATTGTACACATTACTGTGGAGAGAAGAGAGATTAAGGTAAAGCTAAGCCTAATGGGAGATTGTGAGAGATTTTAAGATGTTGCATTGTGTGTCAGTTTGTTTGGCTGCTCTCTTTAAGTCAAATCTTTCCTTGACTCTGGGCATTTGTGTCCAGAGTGGCTACTTGCTGAAGAACATTACTACAATGTGATTGATGGTCCTTCCAGATCATGCCTACCGTGACAGCACTGACATGGTGAAGATCATTGTGCAGACAGTACAGAGCCAAGACCGAGTTCTCAAGGAGCTCTTCGGCCATCTCAGGTACTTTATGCAACTTGCAGCATATGTAGCTTTCTAGCAGGAAAGGAGAGGAAAAACCATGAAGATCAGAGCCCAAAAGCTCCAGCCACAGGTATACATTTCTCATAGCAATATTAATTCTGCTCCTTTGTGTCTGTGGTGAATTTCCACTTACACATTAGCTATACATTTTTAAAAAGTATAGGTAATAGAGAAGGGAAGGAGAAGCAATGGCTTCTACTGTTAGCCTTCAAGAGTTCACTTCAAAATGAGACAAATTATGCTGGTGTTTAGGTTGGGATTAAAATCTTAAAGAAAAAAAGAAATTGTGTAACAGCTGAGAAGATAACACAGTGATTTTTTTTTTCATTAATTCTTCAAGGACCTTGGGAAAAATGTCATTGTACAGATCTCAGTAGTCAGCAAAGCATGATTTAGTTTTATGTGTGGCTGTCGCAGTATTTGGAGCTAACAACGCGACACACTTTAGTTGTTCAGAACAAAAAGCTTTTATTCTTAGAAAACAACCTGTTTATGTACACACTCTAGTCCACGTGCCCTCTTCTGATTGGTTTCAAGTTTATTCTTCTGCTCAGAGATGCGACGCCCCTCCAATCCATCCACTGACCCCGCCTTTCTTCTCCCAGACAACACACCTCCGGCTTAGGGGACTCACCCCCACTATGCTTGTCTGCCGGTGGCTAACTTGTATTTTTCCAGACCTTTTAAGGGTAAGCTTCCCTCGGGCCTGCCGTGTCCACCCACAATTCCCCCTTCTTGTTTTTCTGCTAAAAAGACAGTATTCAGGGATTTCTGCAGGGCCCTTTGCAGAAGTCCGTGGGAGTCAGAAATTACTAGCAGAACTATCAACCCAGTTTTTAGCGATCCTTTTAGCCAACCGGTAACACCCCATCCGTCAAGCAACTTATTAAGCCAGTCCCATGCTATCATTTGGCTGGGTAGAGGCAGGTTCCAAATAAGGACGCACGCACCGTGCAGGAACCCAGTGCGGGCCGGATCTGTGGAAACACAAGCATACCCTTTGCCCCAGGTTAGTAATTTGCATGGTGGCGACCACTGGCCACTTTGCAGATCTTTAATTTTAACTTTAATGCCAGGACCTACACCCGACCTGGAAGTTAATGGTCCAAAATGACGCAGTATGGGAGGTTGCTGTTAGTCTTCCAAGATTTGCAGAAAATTTAGCACACAAATAGCCTTAGTAAGGCATGCCTCTGGTGCCTCCCCCACCATTCCCCGTTTTTCTTTTTCAAGCACCTGTTTCAGAGTCCGATGGCCGTGTTCAACTATGCCTTGCCCAGTGGGAGAATTTGGAATACCGGTAACGTGTGTGATGCCCCACTGCTGTAGGAAAGTTGAGACTTTACGTGATGCATAGGCTGGCCCATTATCGGTCTTAACACTGTGAGGAACACCAGCCACAGAAAAGGCTTGCTGCCAATGACGAATGACATCCTGAGCAGTTTCTCCCATTTGGGCGGTAGCAACGATTACAGATGAAAAGGTATCAACAGAGACATGAACATATTTTAAACGACCAAACTCTGAAACAATATTAATAGGTTTAGAAAAATATTGAAATACCATCAGCATTGCCCTAAGCTCCACTATTTGAGGGGAGCCTTCCTGATGTTTTTAGGGAGCAGTGATTCAGCAAAGCCATTCTCTTCTTTGAATAAACACTTATACTATTAATTACAAACGTTAGTGCAAATCACACAGCAGATCATTTTTAGTAAGCTCAGCATTTTCTGTAAGGAGATATTATGATTGAAGATTTAAAAACAGATGAAGTCACATCCTTTAGCCAAATAAGTAGTCAGCTTCAAAGTTCACTCACACGCACAACCTGGATTCTGCTGCTGGACACAATATTTTTTCCAACACATTTGTGTGGATGCTATAATACTTCCCATTGAAATACATTTAATCCTATGCTTTTATAAAATATAAATTACTAAAAGGGTGTAAAGACTGGATTCCAAAGCTGAATTACATTTTGGCTAAAAGACTTGTCTAGCATCATCCTAACTCCCTAGAAGAGCTTTTTATTCTGTTTTGTTTTCTAATTTAAATGAGCCATTTGTCTATGTGCCTAAAAGCCAACACCTAAATCCCTGCTTTACATTCCAATGCATGGCTCTGCTGGTGCTCACCACTGTTGAAAACTCGCTCCCACTTTTACATGTTCAGGTGTAGATGTAGGTGTTCGGCTTTACTTCACATCATTTGAAAAATGAGGCCTTTGTATCTAATTAAGAGTCAAAGCTTGAGGCTTGCAGCCAGTTAAGAATGCTACAGGAATGCTGATCTCCCTGCTCAGCATTTGTTTATGTTTAGCAAATATCACCTGAAAGAAAGGGGGGGAAAAAATCAGAGTTTGAAAAAGTATTTCTCAAAATGCTTTGCTGGGCAAGGCCAGAGCTGCAGTTAGTGGTCTGCAGCCCCCAGTAGCTGCCTCATCCTGCAGCTCAGAGGCCAACGCCTCCTCCTGCTCGGCCTCGGCCAGGCACTGCTGCTCGCACTTGCTGAACCAGTGCTTGGGCCCGTGCTCCTGGATCTCCGCCTT
>NW_010433038.1:4521-4913 GCF_000710305.1 Buceros rhinoceros silvestris
CCATCCTCCGGCCAGCTCTGCGTTCTTCCCCACCTCGCAGGCCCGGCCCAGCACCCTCCGTGGATGTAAATAATGCTGCGCTTGAGCCTTGCATCTCTCTTCGCAGGAGGTTCAAACACTCTGACTTCCACACCATCAAAAACAACATCTGTGATATTAATGTTGTTGGAGACATACTTCAACTTGTCAAAGGTATAAATCAAGTAATTCAGAACTGTCATGTGGTGGCTGAGTCTCAGATAGTGAATCGGGTGACGTGTCTGCTGCACTGCCCAGAAGGTGGCACCCGTTGTCCAGGGGTCCGACACAGTTCCGGGCAGCAGCAGATACACGTAGTAGGTGGCCAGGGCGGCCAGTGCCGTCAGGAGCACGCAGGCAGTTAGCATCGCCAG
>NW_010433038.1:5085-11144 GCF_000710305.1 Buceros rhinoceros silvestris
GCCGCAGCAGCCGCTGCCACTATGGGGGGCTGCCTCGGCCATGCACCAGTGCTGTCACCCCACCGCCGCCGTCCTCCCGGCAGTGCGCGGGGCTGCCTCGCCGCAGTCCCCCGTGGAGGAGTGCACTGCCCCGCAGCTGGTCTCCCCCAGAGGAAGTCCCAGCGTTTCCGTCCCTGGCCCGCTTTCCGATTTCACTTGCATGGGGAGGCGTTTGGTCTTATCTCGAGCTGCTTTGTGATCTTCTAAGGTTTCTAGCAGCAGCCTCCATGTAGTTGCCAATTCTGCTGCATCTTTATCTCCACATGTAACAAGGTCCCATAACTTATCACCAATCTTTTCCCATGCAGATGTACTACAAGCTACATTAGGACTTGGGTCAAACTCTTTCTGTCTGCTCCAAAGGAGCATGCGTCTCAGTTCAAGATCATTATACTTTATCCCTTCTTTTTTCAATAAAGCTTCCCATGTTGTAAAAACTAAATCCTCTTCCTGGGTCATTTTCTGACCCATCGTTCTTGGTGGCTAACCTTTTCCGGGTGTCAGTTTTTTGGTCTAGACCGGCAGAAGCCTTCTGCTCTTGAGCTACACCAAGCTCCACTCCCCGCACCTCGTCTTGTGGCCGCTTTTCTGTAATCACGTCAGGGTTACCATTTGTTGCAATATTCAGAGCTGACAACGGGACACACTTCAGTTGTTCAGAACAAAAAGCTTTTATTCTTAGAAAACAACCTGTTTATGTACACACTCTAGTCCACGTGCCCTCTTCTGATTGGTTTCAAGTTTATTCTTCTGCTCAGAGATGCGACGACCCTCCAATCCATCCACTGACCCCGCCTTTCTTCTCCCAGACAACACACCTCCTGCTTAGGGCACTCACCCCCCCACGCTTGTCTGCCGGTGGCTAACTTGTATTTTTCCAGACCTTTTAAGGGTAAGCTTCCCTCGGGCCTGCCGCGTCCGCCCACGTGTGGCTTATGCTTAGTAGATCTCAAGTTTTATAATCTGAGCATAGACCAACACAGACCAAAGATTAATACAATGCTATGACAGAGTTGCTGTGCTGTCCATTGTCATCAGGATCAATTTTTGCATTACAAGTAAGAGCTTATATTGTGTGTATTAATAGTAGGAGTCAACTGCCTGCTTTTCTGAGTCATAACTGGAATTGGAAGATTCCAGGGTCCCTCCAGTCTTACAGATTTTGTACCTGCAGCTCTGACAGAGCTGTGTGAATCAAAAGGGGTATTCTCACAGAATTTTTCCTGAATCCTAAGGTGAGGCATTGGGTTTTGCCAGAACACATTGCCACACAGTTACTTTGTGTTTGTTTTTTATTATAGCAAGCTCTTGGGCTGTAAGCAGAAGATAATTGACTTGCTTCCGAAAATCGAAGTGGCTCTGAATAACATCAAGGAAGCTGACAACTTAGTGATGCAGATGCAGGGCAAAAGACAAAGGGAGATATGGCATTTGCTGAAAATTGCTTGCGTAAGTAGTTTTTGGACTATTTGTTTGCTCTTCCTTCCAGTGCAGGAGCCGGGGAAAATAAAGTGAAACTCTGAAGAGACCAAAACAGGATAACTTCCGCACAATGGTTGATTTTACTGCAGAGAAGAAAAGTCTGAGATGCTAAAAGAGGACACAGGTTTAGAAAGGTGGTAGGCAAATTCATGGAAAAGAAACCCAGTAGAGGAGTTCTTGATCCCACTAAGTTATCCAACTGCAGAGTGCTGGTGGCTGGAGTTTGGAGACGTGCTATGCCATGCACCTTGTTCGTATGTTCCCTGAACATCTAGTGTTGGCTGCTGTTGGAGGGCATCGCTGGGATAGCTGAGCTTTAGCCTGATGAATTAAACCTGTCATTATGTTAGTACTGCAGAAGCAAAATAGGTGCTTTCCTGGTTAGTTTAAGGTGTTAAAAGACTACGCTACGTTTTCTCCGTCAATTGTAGTGACTACGCATCTAAAGCGATCTCCTGATTTCCATTTACCTACATTCACGGTCAGCATAGCTGCTGCTGTGTGTGCCTCACACCTTAGGACATGGTACTACCTCTTAATTCTTCAGTGTAGAAGACATGCCACATACAGCTTGGGTGATGTGCAGAGGCATTTGGTAACAGCTATTTGTAGAACTGTATCAGCTCACTCGCCAGCCACAGGCACAGCCTAGATTGTGTGTGGATGTTACGAACAGTGCTTACGTTTCATAGCAAGTTTTGCATACTAAATAATTAAGCCTGACTAAATTCTTCCTTTGTTCATCATAGCAGATGAATTTCTTTTCTCTAGACTCAGAGCTCTTCTCGATCGCTGGTAAGCTCCAGCCTGGAAGGAACTGCCTCTGCTCCAACATGGTTCCCACAGAGCTCCTCAGGGAATGCACCTCACCCTCTGTCATCTGTGGCAACTCCTGAAGATGGGTAAGAGCTGTATGGAGAGGATACCACTGCAGAGACGTCAGTGTAGCAATCTCGTATGCCTACACTCTGAGATCCTATCATCTGCCACCGGAGTCTCCAGTGCTGAGGGGGCCTGAGGGACATATCTTCTCCACATCACATGTGGAAGAGTTTTGGCAGACTAGACTGTCTCTGAGGGCAACGCTGTTAAACTCCTGACTGAAATTCTAGTAGCTTAACTCTGGCCATACCACAGCAAAATGCAGCAATGAAATTTTAAGCTAAAATGCGATTTATTTTCATGCCCAGGTTCTGGTACAAGTCCTGCATAAATCAGGCCATATTTAGTTCTTCTAACAGCCTCAGTGACTTTTAAAATGTCTTAATTCAAATGGAGGTCTGAAGTCAGGATAAGCAATCTATCTGATTCAATATTTGGGGGGGGGTTATCCTTAAAAAAAAATTTCAGTGGCTCACACATTACTAATACTCTAAAAAGTGAAGAATTAGGTTGAACTCTTTATTCAGAAACGTCTACTCTGGTTCTGAGCAAGTTCCATGTATCACTCTCAGCTAAAGCACTGTGTGGTTCATTTCTTGGACGTCATGTTACTCTGTCTGGGTTTGGAGTTGGTTATTACGACCCCTCTCTCTCAGCCAGTCCTAGCTGAGTCAGAGTTGTCAGGATCTGAGAGTTTTTTCTCTTTGCTTCATTAGCGAATTTTGCTTCCAGACAGCATAACAGAAAAGAAGGCACCCCTCAAAGACTGCTCAGCCCTCGATCTGCAGCAGCACTAGTTTTGTGGGGGCTGAGGCAGGGGTTTTGAACTTTGGCATCAAACCATTTGGCCATCTCTTTCTTTGTGGGTGGTCAGGGAAGTATATAGGTTCTGAGGATACACGTCTTCTCAGTAGGCTTTTGCTGGAAGTTAGTTGATTTTTCTGAAACCTTTTCCATTTCCCCTTGTCTGTCTGCTGCTGTAGGGCAACTTTCACCTCTGAGTAATGTGGGGTGATCACCTTTTAATAACTGCTTTCCTCAGCAAGGCGTGTTTGAATTAATTGCCTCAGAGCTCCTCTTTGAACCATGACTTCTCTGTCCAAAGCACTGTACAGAGTCGAGGGATGTAAACTTCTTGGGGAGTGGCCAGTGATTTCAGGCCCTATTGCTCAGCTCACTTCCTGGGTTCTGCTAAGGCTGAGTTTCTCAGCGTGGTTTGTGCAGTTCCTCAGAAGGGAAGGAGTGCAAATCCACACTTCCAGAGCAGGGATCTGCAGGATGCCAGCTCAAGGTGTGTTCTCGTGCCCTACAGGGTAGCTCCTACAATCGCAGAGAACAACTATAAATCAGACGTTTGGGTGGTTTGGTTTTTGTTGGCTTTGTTTGTTTTCCCCCATTGCAGAGCCTTTTGATGTTGGCATTACTTTGTGTTTTAAATCCGTCATCTTCTGCCTTCCCTTCCCTGCAGAGAAAATTTTGTCCATGTGATAGAAGAGAATCTGAATTACCTCAGACTCTTTAGCAGTATTTTACAGGAGGTGAGACAAGAGCAGAACAGCAGTATGATGGTAAGTCTGTTGATTATTTCTGAGGACTTGATTTTTAAAAGCCACAGCAGGGTTCTCTGAGGTTGTAGACAACTACGACAATAGGGTCATTTGTGATGTGGATTGCTGTGGCTGGCATGTGATGTCTGTCGTCCCTCCTGGACTCTGCTAACATATTAGTCCTTACGGAAGGAAGCGCTTGTCAGCTTGTCAGCTGGTCAGCTGAGGGGTGTGCATGATGGAGTGGGCCGTTCTGTGGGGCTCCCTGACTGGTAGAGCTTGCTCTGAATGCTGTGTGCATTCTCAGCTTGTGGAGTCCTGATGCGTGTCCTTGCACTGGAGTGGGCAGGGTTTCTATATCCAGAGCCCTTTCCTGATCAGCTGAAGCTCTCGTTATGGTAGGAGTGGAGCTTTAGAGAGTCCTAAGAAAGTCTGGTATTTGAAATAGTGGGAAGTGACAAAAGTAGGTAACAGTCACCCAGATGTTTTGACACTATCTGCAACTCTGTTCCTGGATGCCTAAGAGTTACTGCTCAAAGAGCCTGCTTAGCCGAAGAATGAAGAACTCTGCAGAATACTGGTCTTCTAGGAGACCAGTATTCTGATTTTAGAGGCTCTGTCATAGAAGCAGCTGTATAAATATAGCGAGAAAAGGATAATTAGGCATGTGAATTGACTTGTTTATAATGGAGAAGAGTCAGTACAACTTCTTTTAGCATGCAGTTGTCTCACAAATTTGTTGTACTGTTATTTTACTGCCTATTTTTTACTATTTTTTTCACTGTGAAGAAATCAAAGATCCACTGATATGCTGTGACTTGGATTTTTTAGAAGGTCTCCTTAGGAATAAATACCATTCTCACGGGATAAAAATGTTGAAGCTATTTCCTAATTGTAACTGCTGGAATAACAAGCAACAGACAGTTGGGGGAAATGGAGGTGGTTGATGAAATGGAGCTCTTAAAATCTGAGAAACATTATAATTCATAAGCACTCTAATGTTTATGAGTAACAGTAAACAGTGAACTGAGAGTTTACTGGAGTTACCAAGTTATTTGGGATTGTGAACGACAGCTTACTAGTGGGATGCAGATGACAACACTCCAACAGTAAGGAATTGAGCAATATGAATGGAGAAGTGAAGTTAGCCACTGATTAAGGGAAAGTAATGATGGTGAACCATAATGATGGTTATGTATATCCTGATCGTCACCCGTTTGATGAATGGTTTGTTCAGTTCCGACAGGGTCATATCAGCTGTGTAGTACAACCTTCTGTCTGTCTTCTTGCTGTGTCTGCGTGCAAGGGAGAAGCTGTGTGACTGGCTTCTGACCTGTTCATCACCCATGTCTCTGCTTGCTCTCTTACCTCATTCCAAGCTGCAGCATCTCTCTCTGGAATGTTTTAGTCCGGAAAGATGATTCCACTGTTGTGGAATCATGCTCTGCAGATCAGCACCTGTGTTGTTCTGTTTGGTTTCTTTCCCCTTTTCCTCGCATCAGGGCACAGAAGTTGGGCACAGGAAAGCAGCACAAAATGGGATTCGTCCTCTTCAATTCACTTGGCAAAGAACAGAGAAAAAATAACAACTCTAAGAACCTTTTCTGCGTCCTTGTTTGTGTTTGGCGTGGAGTCTGTCTTTCTTTCTCGTCCGAGTTCTTGCGCTAGCAGTATGTCCCGTGGTGCCCTAGGAACCATGGTGGCAGGCTGGACACCAGGTGTTGTGTGGTCACCACTGTGGAATTGTACATCCAGCAGCTGTTCCCTGTGCTTCAGTTGTTTCCTTGCTTTTTCTTTCAGGGTTTTGACTGGAGCTGGCTGAAGTAGCCGGAGGCGCCAACGAGCTTGTCTGCAGAGTGCCTGCGCGCTGAGAGACGTTTCAGTACGACGGGCTGGAGGGGACTGGTCGATAGCGAGCACCTTGTGTTCTGTAAACCTCGGTGGAGCTGGCTACAGGGCTGGCGGTCATTGCAGTTACACCACCGGCAGAGACAAACAGCGTTTCACAGGCTGCTGCCTAGAGGGGCTTTCCACTGCATGAGTAACCCGCTTGCTGGGGACGCGCCTGCAGTGCCGCTGCCTGCGCCTGCGGTGGGCACTGGGCGTCCC
>NW_010433039.1:0-13266 GCF_000710305.1 Buceros rhinoceros silvestris
GTGTGTCACTGTACCCCGTGTTTCTTAGGACGGGGCTCTGCCCGCTGCCACCGCTCCCGGTACCAGGCTCGTTGACACCGCCACCCCCATCATGAGCCGTTAATAAAACGACCTGAGGAGACCGCAAATGAGGGGTTTATTGGCGTCTGCCTACCCCCTGTGCCAGCAGCTGCCGGACCGATACGAAGATCGCTACAGATGGTGTTTCGGAACATCTGGAGGTGTGTTGGGGGTGCCTGAAGTTCCCTGGAGGAAGCTCTGGGTGAGCAGGGGAGGAGGAAGCCTGTCCCCAAATCGGCCCTTCCAAAAAGCCCTCTGGAGATCCAGCCTGGTGCTGCTGGAACGCGGGCACAGGTTGGAGCAGGTTTGGGGTAAATGCTCTGTACGGCCCTTGCTGGGTGTGAAACGTTGGCAGGAGGAGGCTGGACATGCGACAGCAGCGGGGTCTGGGCTCCTGGCAGTGCTGGGCCAGCCCTAGCCCAGCTGACAGCCCAGGAGCAGGTCTCACTAGGTTTCTTCTACAGCTGGGGTCTCGCCCGAGGGCTCCAGCCCGGCCAGGAGTATTTAGAAAGGAGGAAACCTGCTGTGAGAGCCACCGGCAGTGCCAGGAGACACATCCAGCGCCAGCCATCAGAGCTGTTGGAGGAGACATCCACCACCCGAGTTCTCAAGGGCTTCAGCGTCCTCTGCCACTGAGTCAGGATGGCATGTCTGGCAGGAGACACATCCAGCGCCAGCCATCAGAGCTGTTGGAGGAGACATCCACCACCCGAGTTCTCAAGGGCTTCAGCGTCCTCTGCCACTGAGTCAGGATGGCATGTCTGGCCCCACCCCACTTCCCCCGTCCCACCAGTCGGTACTGGTAGGGCGTGCAGGGGCCAAAGAAGATGGCCAGGGCCAGCCGGGGGTCCGTCAGGAGCAGCCTCAGTATGCTGGGCTTTACACCAGCACTTGAAGCAATTTCATCGATGTAGCTGAGAAAACTTATCTTCAGGTTCTCCCTCTTGGACGGATTCCTTCAACAGGACACGAAAGAAACAAAATCAAATAGCATCATCCCATCTCAGTTCCCAGCTCTGTGGAAGGCAAAGGCGCTGGGCTCAGGCATCGGTTGAGCCCCGGTCTCTGGAGCTGAGCCCCAAAAACACCTGAAGGCACCGAAAGAGCCTCTGCGGGCTTGGTCCCCAGCAGGTACCTGGGGCAGGGAAAAGGCAGAATCCTGTTTTGTCTCTGCAACCAAGTTGTGGCCTCGAAAACAGTTCAAGCATAACGCTGCCATTGTTCTAATGCCACAAGTGCCCACACTGTGTCCCTCCCCGTGGTTCACAGGTGTGGATTTGGGTGGTTTGGAGAGGTAGAGAAGTAGACATCCACAGATAAGGCTGACAAGGGGACTGGGAAAAGCTGGGAGACACAGAAACCTTCCCATGCTGGGAGGGACCTCCAGGATTTCCCTGCCTGAGACCTCGTGTCCCTTGCAGGGGCGAGAATGTGTGCTGAGTCTGCTTCAGCAACCTTGGGACAGACTCGAATGTGTCTGGGCTGCACCTCACTCTCCCATATTTCTGTGTAACAGCATCATGTCTGCAGCTGCTGGGGCTCCTGGTGACAAACCTCATGGCTCTGTTTTGTCCCGGTCATCAGTGTCCTGTGATCCAGCTCTGCCTTGCTGGCAGACCTAACCCAGGCTGCTCCTCACCTGGCCTGAGGTCCCCTCCTTGCTCCCAAAAGCTGCTGCAAGGGATCACGTCTGCCATCACCCACCGCATACCCTTGAGGACACAGCTAGACCTCCTATAACATCCCAGTGCCAACAAGGCAGCGTCTTAGCTCCCACATACACGATGGACAGGTTCCAGCCTTGTCTAATGCTCATCTTGTCCTGTCAAAAACTGCCACCAAACTGTCCCCCACGTGCATTGCCTGGCTCCAGTGAGGTTTTTGGATGGGACTTAGCCCTGACCCCAGTGCTCCCTGCTGCCCAGGTTTGGGAGGGAGGAGACCAAACCTCCATCTTGACATCCTGGGAATAAGGCCATGACTTGGAGGCCTGATGGAGGGGACTTGCAGGTCCTGGGTCTGGCAATAAGCCACTCCAGAGCACTGTGCCCTTGGTATCTTAGTCTGTCATCCATAAAGGAGGCACAACAGCATTTCCTCACCTTGACATGGGTGGTGAGGGAATAAAAGCACCCAAGAAGAGTTGGGTATCCTAGGCAGGTCCCTCCCACGACCGCCATAGAGTCCCCCGGCACACGGTGCCCGTCGCACTCTGAGCGCAGGAGCATCACACACCTTTTGACCAGTGGCTTCTTCTTCAAAACGTCAGCCATCATCCTGCTGCTGGGAGGGAGCTTGTTCCAGCCTGAGAAGAACAGAGAGACTAGAGACCTCCAGGAGCAGCTTAATCTGAACAGTTCACATCCTTCCCATGCTCCCAGCCCCTTTACCACGTCCTTGCTGGTGACAGCAGTGTGCATGGAGCAGCAGGGATTTGGGGATGCAGTTGTGGGTAGAGGCTACTAACGCCCGTGGCCACCACGGGCACTGTGGCAGGAACCCAAATATACCCTAGGCTCTGTGGACAGCAGGTCAGGCTACCCCAAACCTCCCACCCCAGCAGATTCCCCTCACCTTACACCCTGTCTCCCACCTGCAAAGATGCCCGTCACCCAGCGAGCCTGCATTTCTGCTCCCACCATCACAGAGCCGGTCAGCTGGACTAAGCCCACGATGGCCAGCGTTGGCTTTTCCAGCTGGGGAGGGAAGATGCGTTTGTAGAGGGAACGGTTATCATCGAAGAGGCTGCGGACTGACTCTTCAAGGAAGGGAAATGTAAAGATGTAGCCAGTGGCAAAGAGCACCACGTCAATGTTTTCTTCAATCGTCCCATCTTCAAAAACAGCGGAGTTTTCGGTGAACTCCTTCACGTTTGGCTTCAACACAACAGTCCCAGAGAGGAGGCAAAATGGCAGCTCTTCATTGACAATTAACTTGAAGTCGGAGCTTGCAGGTGGAGAAGAGGACAGCAATGTTAGTGTCTGGGGGGGACCTGAAATGCCTTTAGTGGCCAGAGTTCCCCTGCAATGGATCGCTATTCCACTAATGTCTCCCGAAATTAAAAACAGAGCATTTCACACCATTAAAACCCCCTGACCGACCAACAAGAGAGTAGAAAAGACACCTTTTTGTAGAAGCCAAGCCATAGTTCGTGTGGTTAAACCATGAATTGCACTTCCAAAACCTAATCCTCTTTGTGAGAGCTGATGGGAGAAGCCAGTCGAGAAAGTGCTTGAAGCGGGTGTTGTTGACCATGTCCAAGGGGAAGCCATGGTTTGAGATCCGGCTCGACACCCATGTGCTGCTCCTGGCACTGAGGAACACCTGGGGGAGAAGGCAGATCTCAGCCTCCTGCCCAGACATCTTCTTGCCAGTTCTGCTCTGAATGGCAAATCCCATCTCTTGCACTTGGGAGCCAAGAGGGTCATCCCGAGGGAAGGAGACAGCGCCTGGGTGGACCAGACAGCTTGTGGTAGCTTCTGCAAAGTTCCCACAGCTACTGAATGGCCACTCTTCAGGTGGCCCAGTCTCTTCAGGAACTGCAGAACTTCTTGAATTGCCCTCAATTTGAAGTACTATTTATTAGAGAAACCCAGCAGGCAGATCTTCCTGCACGTACTCTGAGCCACTGGCTCTTGTGGTCCCTGGCAGGGCTCGGCACCGCCGCGGAGCTGTACCTTTGCAGCCACACGGCTCAGCTCCACGGAGAGGTCGCCACCCGTGTTGCCAAGGCCGACCACAAGGATACGCTTTCCCCGGAAAGCCTCCACATCTTTGTACTCCCGGCTGTGGAGGTACTGGCCTTTGAAGCAAGTGTCGATACCTGCGCAGAGATCAGGGAGCATCTCCCACTGCCAGACACATTTGCTTGCCCCAGCCTTGTGCCCAGACCCTCTGCAGCCCCTGACCCTCCACCTCCCACCTCTGCTTGCAGCTGAGAAGCCCATGGAGGTCTTGGCTCCTCCTACACCTCTTTGGCTCAGTCCCGCTCTGCAAATTCTCACGCAAGAGCCTGGCTGCATCTTTATGACGTGCTTTTCCCACTCCTGGGGATACCCCCTGTCATTCCCATGGGGTGAGGGTCCTGCCTGCCCCAGTGTGGGAGCTTCGTGGAGCAGGCAGGCTCCCAGAGGAGAACGTGGCCAAGGGACCCATGGGCACTCTGTGAAACCGCGGTGGGCTGCCCCAGCCCACCCCACTGCTGTGGCAGGGCTTACCTGGGAAAGAAGCCAATGGCAAGTAGGGTTCCTGGTAATGGCCGGTGCAAACCATGACGGCATCGAAGACGTGCGACTCCTGGACACCATCGGTCTCAGTGACCACCTCCCACTGGCCTGAGGTGGCGAAATCCGGGCGCCTCCTCACGCTGAGAGCTGTCGTCTTGCCCCAAAGCCCAACAAAACAGCAGTCAGGAACTGCGCTGCGTTTCAAAGAGGGCTGGGGCTGCTGAGGGCAGACGGGGTCCCTACAGAGCCGCGTGTCACCTCTGAAGCTGTTAAATCCCACCCTGCACCTTTCTCCTGGTGATGGCATTGCGGGAGAGGATGCACCAGGCAGCCCATATTCAAGCAGTCCAATCTAAAACATGGAGCTAAAAAAGGCTGCGTTCAGAATGCAAAAGCCATGTGGATCTCATGGAATGACCCCTGGCATCGTCCTATCCCACCTAGGTGATGCCCTGGTATCTACCACCATTGACGTCTCTTCTCCCCGTGGTGGTTGGGATCCCCGCTCACCTTGAAGCGTATGTGCCGCAGGAGGTCGAAGCGTCGGGCATACATCCGAAAGTACTCCAGGAGGAGGCCGTGCGGTAGGTAATTGGGAAAATCCTCCGGGCAGGGGAAGTCGCTGAAGCAGGACATCTCTTTGGAGGTGTTGGTGATGACCGAGCGGTACACGCTGACCCTCCCATCGTCCGTGGAGTCCTGGGTGAAGCCAGCAGTGCTGTTTGCAGGTGTGCAGGGAAGGACTTTCTCCACACAAAATATTTGAGTAATTTTCCTCCTTGTATTTGGGACAAGGAATAAACATGGTCTAGCACCTGCTGACCTTAGCTTTTGCTCCCTCCATCTCCCTCACCTTGGAGTCAGGGGAGCTGCGTGCCTAGGATCGGGATGGTGCCCGAGAGCATGGCCAACCTTTCCTCTTTGCTGCAGGCAAAGGGCATCCAAGGGAGGGGACAAACCCAGGGACAACCCTTCACGTGCAGATAGAGCCCACTGACCATGTAGCGCCAGACCCCCCCGATGTCCTCGCTCCTCTCGAAGCAGATGGGCTCCAGCCCCTCATCCAGGCAGCACTTGACAGATGCCAACCCACCGACCCCAGCCCCGATGACAGCCACGCGCTGCACCATGCTGTCCTGCAGCAGCCAACGGGCTGGCGTGTGAGCAACTGCAAACAGAGTAACACAGGGATTAGCTGCAACACCAGACCTTGTTCCCATCCCCAGCAGAACATCCCTGGTCTTCTCCGACCACGGTGCCCAAGGAGGAAAACTGTCCTTGGATAAAGCTGTCGCCAGCTCGAGCGTTACAGACAGACACTGCTCGCGACCCTTCCTGCTGTGCTGAGCCCACAGGGAGGGCTCGGCCCTTCCTCTGCTGCAGGCAGGGGGAAAGGAGGCACTTTGAAACCTCGCTGTGCTGCTGCTTCTATTCATTCCCTTTCCCATCCCAAACCAGGGAAAGAAGAAGGGGCTCACAGCTATCTGCTTCTGCCTGCACAAAGTGACCCGCCTGTAAGCTTTTCTAGAAACCATTTCAGCTAAGCCAGCTCGTTTTCACACTTTCCTTTTTAATTTCCCATTAAAGGGCATTCTCTTGAAAACAAAAAGGGTTTTCCAAAAAAAGAAAAAAAAAAGCGACGCCTGATTGAGCAAGAGTGCGGCGCAGTGATTCAGAGGTTAGCACCGTGAAAGTGCAGCTGGGATTACAGGAAACACAAAAAGTAAGAAACCCAGGAAACGCGGGGTATAAATGGGAGGAACTCAAAGCTTGGGGTGTGTAAACTGAGCCGTGCCGAGATTGACTGGAAAGCAAAGAAACCAGGAAATAAAGGAACCCAAGTGATCTTTGATTAGATAACAAACACTGCTGCAGCAGAGTCTGAAGAAAGAGTAACTTACAACTTTTTCCTCCCCGTTTTGTGTCAAAAAGGAAGTTAACATAAACAGGAACTGGAGGAAAGCACAGAAAGCCAGGCAAAAAATGAGGGAGGTGCAAAAAACCCCCGTCTGTACCCAAAGCAGCCCGAGTTGCTCCTCGATTCTTAAGAACAAGGCAGGACACATCAAGACTCGCCTGGCCCCCGGCCCCAGTTTCCGGAGCGTCCCTTGGCTTTGGGAAAGGCTAACGACGTGCCCGGGATGCTAAAGTCACCTCTCTTGTCCAGTGCTGCCTACAGATGGCTTTGCTCCAGAGGGTCCCTGCAACCCCCCCATCCCCCTGCCTGCATCGCGGTGAAGCCGGCAGCAAACATCAAAACCCCGGAGTACTGGCTGCCTGCATTTAAAACCTGCGAAACCCAGCCCGGGAGAAGCGAGGAGCAAACCTTGCAGGGCAGTGACGTGCCTTCACTGCTCAGGCTTCGACCAAACTTTGCTTCAAGTTTTTCTAGCTGCAGATATAAAGGACAGGCTGAAGTCCAGGCAGCTCGCTGCAGCTCTTGCACTGCTGACCTTTACACCCACGCTCTCCTGCTCTGCTGTGCTTAAATGCTCCGGTAGAAAATTCTCAACCTCCCCACGGAAGTAAATCCAGACCACAATCCTAAGGAGGCTGCGCTTGCAAGGACTCCTCCGCTGCAGCTTGCTGCTGCCCCAGCAGCCTGGGGTTGTCCTGACCTGTCTCCCCACGTGCTGCTTGCGTGGGGCAGGCGCTTGCTTGGCATTCCCGGGAAGTCAGCAAAGCACACTATCGTTCCCTGCGTGCCAGCGGAAGGCAGGGATGAGGGACACGGTGCACAGCGCAGTTTTAGTTCTGGTGGTCCATGTAAACCCTTGCAGCCTCAGGCTTGTGCATTGCCTGCAGCAACGCCGGCACAGCCCCAGCTCAGGCATGGGACCCCCCAGCTCTTCCCATGCACACAGGGAGCCAACGAGGCAGCAGCCTGAAGCCCGCTCCTGACAAAGCCATTGAAATTTTATTGATTGAAAGTCTGTACATAAAACAAAGCCCCGGGATCATCCAGTGGTGGGGAGCACAGGGAAGTGGAGCTGGGAACATTCAGCCCCGCAGGGTGCCTGCCCTGGTCTCGGAGGTGATAAACCCCCACAGCCAGGGCCCTTTCAGTGGAACGACGCACTAATTCAAGCCAAACTGAGATTTTTGTGTTGTAGGGTTTAAGGTTGCAAGAAGAGAGAGCGTGACCTGTACCTAGCCCAGATAACCCCTTGCTGGACTAAAGCCCCTGGTTCCTGGGTGATTTGGAGCGGGTCAGGATACCTGTGCTCCTTTCCATCTGTGACACCCAAAGCCATTTTTGCAAGACTTGTCCTCACTGCGTGCTGGCCACTGTGGTCCAGCCATGCTCTGCTTGCAGGAGCAAGCAGGAGAGCAGAAAAGGGACAATAAATGCTGGGGGGAGGCTGCCATCCCCAAGCTGGAGCAGAGAGGTGTGCGCTGCTGGTTAAAGTTTGAAATTTGTTGTAAACTGCTGAAAACCCCATTTCCCCGTCCCACAGCACTCTGTGGAATTGTCTGACCTGAGATAACATTCACATGGACAAGAAGAAACCTAAACAGGTTCTAAAATCTACTGGAAACTAAAAACCAGGGCAGCCAGAAGCAGGAGAAACCCCACCACAGTCAGGAGAGAAGGGCAGGGGGTGAGTTTGTTGATGGGGACTCGCGTTCTTGTGGGCTTCAGGGTCCTGTCCCACTGGGTGAGGATGGCCCGGCGTGCCCCCTTCCAGCACCCTGGACCCTCCAGCCGGTACTGGTAGGGGCTACAGGGACCGAAGAAAACGGTGAGGGCCAGTCGGGGGTCTCTGCAGAGCAACCCTAGCACACTGGGCTTGGCACCGATGAAGGAGGCGATCTTGTCCAGGTAGACCAGCCAATCGATTTTGAGGACTTCATCAAAGGTCACGCCAAACCTTAATGAATTGGAGAAGAAAAGGAGGTGGAAGAAGGGTCGGTGTCACTCAGTGCAGCTGAGAGGAACGGTAAGTCAGATCCTCTGCCTCTGCGTTGTTACTGCATCTGCACGCATCTGGAGTCCTCTTAGGGAAGGACCGGGTGTACACGCAGTGGGAACCAGGGTCTGCCTGGGCCGGAACCCTGCCCATGACATAGCACGTGCAAAGTGATGCTGGCTCTGGTACACACTTTCCTCACATGCATCACTTGGTCCTTCACTTCATCACCCGTAAGTAGTATCTGGAACCTCCCTCTTCACTTCACTTTGGTGGACCTTTTCTAAAAGACTATCAAACTGGTTTTCTTTGATTTTTTCTTTTCTTTTTTTCTTTTTTAAACTAGCTTCCCTTTGATCTCTGCAGGGCAGTCGTGCCGCACGAGAACGGCAGCACCCTTTGGTTTCCCTCACATTTATTTCCACCAAGCATTGCAAAAGTGCATGGTGAATCGGCGAATTGCTTCCTCTTCCCCTTCTCTGCAGAATTCACAGCTTCAACTTCCCACCTTTGGGTGGGCTGAAAAAAGCCACGTGTGTTTAGCCTTCTCCTGTACAGCAGTTGTTCTGTGCAATTCTGTATTTCACTCTTCCGTACCTTTTCCACTGTTGTGATTTAGGTGAACCATGGATTAATATATGGGCCAGTTTCCTGGGTTTATCTCATTCATTTCCTAATATTTCTTGATTTTGGCCTTTTGCCTGCCTGTGAAGCTTAGACACCTATTCACAGAGAGTCAGATATCCGTGCTGAGAGGTGAGACAATTTCTATGCACGCCTCAGGCTGGCTTTTTTTCCCCCTGCTGAATTACTTTGCATTTATTACCATTAATTTCTCTGCCTTCTAATCTCAGTCCCTGGGGCCACCAGCACACATCTCCAACTCCCGAGCCAGCTTTAGTCTTAACTACCCCAAATTGATTTTGTCCCCATCATCCAAAAGCAAGACACCAGCATCAAATCAAAGGTTACATTGGCTTGGTGCAAACGAATTAGGGGGTGACTGGATCTGGGCCACCCCGCCCTCGCCTCTGCTATACATCAAGGAGCAGCTGCAGAGTGTGAGCCTGTGTCTTGCTACCCCCCAAATTCCAGGGTCTTTTCAGACCACCAAAACACCTTTGGGGCTCCAGGGAATGGCTTACCATTGCACTTGGTTTTCCTTCTTCTTATTTACTTCCTTCTCCATGACAGATCGAGGAGGCAACTGACACAAACCTAGAAGAGAGCAGAGTTTAACTCCTGGGGGACTCGTGAGATCATTCAGTGATGCAAAATGTGGGAAGCCCTTCTCCAGGAGGGCAGGAAACCCTCATTGCTTGGACACAGCTTGGCAGTGGCAACTCTGGCAGACACCAGCACGCCACGGTGGGACAAATTCACCCTCACTTTTTCCTGTTCTTAGAGAGTTTTGCTGTCAGAGCACAGGCAGATGTTGAGGGATGGGCCGTGCAAGCCCCAAAGAGCACCATCCCAAAGAGAAACCCCTGAGCTAGTCGTGGTGGACAAACCACCCTGTCCCTCAAAGAGCAGCGAATTCTGCTAGGATGGATCCCCACAGTATAATAAAGAGAGTTCTTATCTGCTGCTAACAGTTTTGCATATCTGTCTCTGTGCTCTGACTTTTAAAATATTTTAGAGAGAAAATATTGTCTTGGACAACCTAGTTTAGACCATGGTTTGCAAGCTCAGGTGTGGGACTGCACATCTGCTGAGTCACAGTAAGGAATAGAACGCATGCTCTTGGCTTGCAGCTGGCAGGGTACAAAGCATTAGCTTAAAAGCATTGGCTTAACGGGCATTAAAAAAAAAGTGATTTAAGGGAGATGGCATGAACTTGCATGTGGTTTGGACCAAGCATACACTCCTGTTGCTGTAGCTCAGCTGAAATGGAACAACTTGGGAAGTCTGAGCCCTAGAAATACTTCCTTGCTCGCTTTGAAGTGACCTTCTTAGCTCTGGGCTTTCCAAGGACAGCAGTCCCTCCTGGTGCATGGAGGGGACACGCCGTGTCCAGTCTGAACTGTGTTTTGGTACACAGGAGAGCTCACATTAGCTCTCCTACCTTTGAAGACGCGGGTGACCCAGCGTGCTTGCATCTCTGACACGGGCATGACAGCTCCTAGTGGCTTGAGCAGCCCTAGGATGGCCAGGGTGGGCCTCTGCAGGTGGATTGGGAACACGTATTCGTAGAGGGATGCGTGCTTGTTTTCCGCCTTGACGACCGATTGTTGTAGGAATGGGAAGGAGAAGTCATAGCCCGTGCAGAAGACAACGATATCGATGGGCTCCTCCTCAGGGCAATTGTGGAAAACAACCGAGTTGTCCTTGAACTCCTTCACGCCTGGCTTGATGGTGATCCTCCCTGTCAGGATGTAGCTTGGAAGGTCATCGTTCAGCACAGGCTCACGCAATAGGCAGCTGTGGAAAGCCAAAGGGCTCTGAGCACTGGAGACCACAAACAAGCCCTGCTGGTGTCCTTGTTCCTCCCACTGGGCCCCCACAACCTCCCACTGTCATTTGCTCTGAGCAAACAAGCCTACCTCCCCCCTCTCCAAACACTGGTTATGTCTCACCCTTACACCAGTGTCACCTTGTCCCACAGCTTGAGCCACTCATGGACATCTCCTGCCTTCTGCCATTCTCTCAGTTACTCTCTAAATGTCACCTTGTCCCACAGCTTGAGCCACGCATGGACATCTCTTGCCTTCTGCCATTCTCTCAGTTACTCTCTAAACTATCTCTTTTCAGAGCTGATCTGTGCTTTATGCCTCCCTCCTCCTGTTTTCCTAGGGATTCTCATGAGTAAAACTCCTCTGGTTCTTCCTGGGCTTTGCCAGTGTGCTCCATCTTGCATCACTAAAGGGGCTGCTACAGCTTATCTTCTGCTGCTGGGCTACAAACTCCACACTGGAGACCACCCCAGTCTGCTCACTGGTTGTTGCACTGGTTAGTGTTGGTTGCTGGAGATCTCCTGCCTGCTCACAGCACAAGGCCTGTGACACCGCATGGGATGGGAGCCAACAAGAAGTACCTGTCCTCTGGTTGAAGACCATAGTTTTCGTGATTGAACCGCTGGTTCACCCAGTAGTTAATCAACCTCCGTGCCAGGGGTCCGGGGAGGCTGGTTCTGATCACCTTCATAAGACGAGTGTGAAAAACCATGTCCCACGGGTAGCCGTGGTCAAACACGCGGCTGAACAGCCAGGCGCCTTGGCGGGTGCACATGGTCACCTGGGAGAGAGCAGAGAATCGACGGTTTGGGTGATGTATTTGCTGCTTGGCATTAATAAAGTTACCTCAGAGGGGCACAGCACAGACAGCTACACAACGAAAAAGCAGCAACAGCAACTTTAAGACCTCCTGGAGGTGGAGGTGAAACAGGAGAGAACAACCAGTTTTCTTTCAGGGTAGGTTTTTGACCAAGAAATACAGGTTCAGCAATACTGTTTGGGACACCGTACAGGGTAAACCCAGCTTGCTCTCTTGGTGGAGACAGCAAACTGAGCTATTGCCTCCAGCATCACCCTCCCCGCATCCCTGTGGCGGCTGGGGGGTGGTACCTTTGCGGCGACATGGCTGGCCTCCACCGCGATGTCCGCTCCTGAATTGCCCATGCCAACCACGAGGACGCGTTTCCCCTGAAACACGTCAGGATGCTTGTACCACCGGCTGTGAAAGTACTGGCCTTGAAACCTCTCGATGCCTTGGGGAAAGAGCAATAAAGCTTTTTTACTTGAATGTTTGTGGATTTTTTTGGAGAACTGGCATAGAAACAATCCAGATGGCAAGAGCAAGGAGGTGCAATTGGTGGCCACTGGGCACTTGGGGAGGTCCAGCTCTACATCCTACACGTGCTTCCTCTCCACAATGGGGTCTCACACATGCCTGCATGGTAGTGACCAGGGACATGTGTGCTGGGTGGAACTTGGAAGACAGTTTTGTGCAAGAACTGGCTGGTGCTGTCTCAGGATTCAGCCTTTACAAGCTGGGGACACAGAGAAGTTCAGAAAAGCCTGCAGACCTCCTGTCCTACGAGCGGCTACAGAAGCCCTTGATAACACTGACGACAAAGCAACCCTCTCTATGCTGACAGCTGGGGAGATTAATCACAACAGTGATGACTACAGCCCTGTCAAAGCCAACGGAGCGTCACTGAGAGGACCTTGTCCCGTCTCACATTCTGCACAAACAGTTTCTTCGAGGCTAATCCATCCTGCCGTGGAAGTTTGCTCTGAAGTGGCCAGTGTCTGCAAAACCAAGGCTACGGAAGCGCAAAGACATATTGCTGTTCACCCCAGGAGGTTTGAAAAGCAGAAGCAAGAAAAGGATGGAAGCATTTTCCCCTAGGAACCTTCTTGACCCCCCGGCCCCTGGAAGCAGGTAACAGCAGGCAGCTGCATACTGTACCGGGAAAACAGTGCAAGGGGAGGGATGGCTCAGAGCAATTGCCACAGCAAACTATAACAGCATCGAAGATGTGAGTCGTCTCCTTCCTGTCTGTCTCCGTGACCACATTCCACTGGCCTGTCGTGGCAAAGTCAGGACATTTCCGGATGCTGACAACGGTGGTCTGAAACATGGAAGCAAAGCGGAGTCACTGCCAGTGCCCGGCGCACATGGGGAGTGGGGCACCACCACTCACCTCAAATTTGATGTGCTTTCGGAGGCCAAAGTGCTCAGCATAGCGCCGGAGGTAGTCCAGGAGCTTGGCGTTGGGCAGAAACACTGGGAAGTCCTCAGGGTAGGGGAAGTCGGAGAACGCAGACATCTCCTTCGAGGTGTTGCTGATGACTGATGAGTAGAGGCTTGGCCGGCCGGCCTCAATGTGCTCCTGGCATAGCACCGTGACATGCATGAGCCCTGCACCCCGGGGTGGGGACTGTCCTCCCTCTCCCCTTCCCCTGGTCTCAGGGAGCACAGCCCAGAGAGGTCAGCACCCAGCAAGCCCTTGCACTCCTTTCCCACCTGCTGGAGCCCAGCTAGACCTGCTCCCCAGCCTGCGAAGCTGCAGCTCCTGTGGGAAGGAGGACAGGCACCGCTGGCTCACCGTGTAGCGCCAGACCCCC
>NW_010433039.1:13444-26528 GCF_000710305.1 Buceros rhinoceros silvestris
TTCCGCCCCGCCGCCCCCCCCCCCCCCCCCTGCCACTCTCATCGCCGCCATCTCCATCAGGATCCCAAGCTGTGGCGAGGCTTAACCTGGGAGAAACCCCACCGATAGTCACCACCTTCTCAGGGAGCAGCTGCCAGCGCATCCTCCACAGGGAATTTCTCTGTACACCACCCCCAAACCTTCATTCCCTTTACCAGCATCCTGGGCTTTTCATTTGCAAGTTAGATTAAATGTCTTTAAATCTTTATTTTCTCTATTTTTAAATAATAATAATAAAAAAAATCCGGCCACTTTTACAATGCGCTGGCCAAGCTGCTTCCAAAACTCTGCAGCTGCCCTGGAAACTCACTTTGAAAGCACGTAGTTAAGCCACAGCTCACTGCCAGTTTTTATTTACAAGCTGTGTTTAAACTATTCCCTCCTTATCAGTCTTGCAAATATTTGTATTTTTACTTTGGAGACCTGCCCCTGCCTTTGTCAGAAAAGCAAACAAAACGTGCCCCGGGACTATTCAGTCTCTGCATAACTGACCAGATTCCATTCCCTGTCTGGAGGAAACGCTGCCAAATTTACACAGCCACGGAGGCTGACGGAGGGGCTGCAGGAGCAGCACACCTTGTTTTCAGGGATGCTTCTGTGTCTGACTCCCAACACCAGCCTGCTGGGGTGCTCTGGGCTGAATGAAAGGCTGTTGCAGGGCTGCAAACGGCTCCACCCCAGGGCTCAAAAGGCAGCAGGGGTTGATGTCCAGCCCTACGAGGATCCCAGGCTGCAGTGGGGGTAGTGGATCTGAACCCTTCTTGGTAGTGACAGGCAATGAAACAACGGATGATGGCCAGATGCTGTGACTCGAGCTGGATGTTGCCAGAGCAGGGGCCACCACGCAGGAAGAATGTCCTGGGAGTGCTGCTGCAGCCCCTGATTTAACCCCAGCACTGGTGGGTAGCACTCAGCTTGATGGAGTTATTAACCTGGTGAACTGGGACAGCACCGGTTTCTCACTGCCCTAAGAAACACTTTCAGCTTCCACCCGGCAGAGAGAATGGTGTTTTAGTCAGGAAAAAAATGACTTCAGTAGAAAAATGGCATGGGACATAGTATTTTCTAAAAACCACCAAATTCCCTGTGAACAATTGCAACTCTCTGTAGGAAGACAGCACCTAGTGACTCCTCTGCTTTCCAAAGTTGGAATGAAAACTGGACTTTTTCCTTTTGAAATTAAGAAAGAGCTAGCATAAGCTGCTCATCGTTCACTGTTTTGACTCTTTCACATGGAGAGAGTTAACTTAAATCACAAACATCTCCCAGCTACCTACACTAGTTAATTCCCTACCCTTTTGCAGAGAAGCTAGAAATACCATCCTGGAAACTGTCTCTTCCTCCCCATGCCTGTTTCTGCCACACTTTCTATACTGTCCCAGCAAATATTTGTAGCAGCTAACCTCAGAAGTCTCAAGCTGGGAGGTGCTTGTGTGGGGCAGGGAGGGATGGGAAGGCTGCGCAGCCTTCCAGGGACACTTACCTCCGCTGCCTGTGCTCCGTCTCCTTGCTGCCACCGGGAGAGCCCTTCTCGCTCCTGATTTATAGGCAGAGGCAGGGAGGGAAGGGCAGATCCCCCACCCTGGCACAGCCACCTCACTCTCACGGTGGTTGCACAACCCGGGTTGGTGGTGGGAGGAGCAGCTGGACTTCCAAGCGATCCCACAGGGTGAGCTGGGGAGCCCGGCTGATGATCCCTAAAGGGGATCGACTGGGTGGCAGAGACTGGCGTGGTCCAGATGTATCTCGCAATTGCGCAAAGAGGACCCTTGTGTCTGGGCTGTAGGACGTTTTCACTTGCCTCATGGCTGCCTTCCAAAAGGGATCCAAAACAGCTGACAGGCAGCAGGGCTTTGGCAGGACTTTGTGCCCATTCCATGCCCTCCCAATTTGCACGGGGAGCTTCCTGTCAGTCACCAGCAGCCACACGTGTGGCTGATGGCACAATGCAGCCTCTGCACCATGTGAGCAGTGACCGCAAAACTGTCTCTCCTGGAAGGTGTTCTGGGTGCAAACAGCAGCTCACCCAAGTCCTGAGCACAAAGGAAGTGGAAATGTTAGATGCAATATCAATACAGGACATAGCACTCACCCAGGTTTTGCCAAGAGATATGGAAAATGATCATGGGAATGAAGGGGACAAGGGTGGCTTTGCCCTCACCTACTCAATATATTTAGGGGCAACTGGTGAGAAAGCATGAAATCTCTGCAAATAAATACAGCTGGACACAGAGGCCATGAAGAGAGAGCTGAGAGAGGACAGCGTGTTTAGAAAAACCGGTGCGGTTTAGAAAAAGACGGTGATATTTGTGCCATGGGGGTGACAGCAGATCGCTCACTGAGGTTCTGCAGTGTCAGCACAGGAGGCTTGGTGAAAGCTGCCACCCCCATCGAGGCATCGTCTTGCTGACAAAGATGCTCCCCAGATTTAATATCAGCTCTTTAAGCAGTTTGAATAACCAAGGAGGCTGCCAGAGAGGGAGAAAAACCCACCCAAGTTCTGCAGAACAGAGAGTGGCAAATAAAGCAGCTCCATCCGACAGAGACATCTGCTCAGAGCCTGCTTTCGGATCTGCAGAGGCGTGAGATGGACCCATAGCTGGGAGTCGAAACTAGAATCGGAAATAAGATGCACATTGCTTATAAGGAAGGTAATGAGCCACATGAAAAGTCTGCTGAGCTTTGTGTTGGACCCAGGCACTTGAACAAACAAATTTTGGTTCGGTGGCGGGACAGGACTCCCTGCCCCTGTGCTGGGTCACTGCTGGGAGCGTGGCACCCTGGGCTGCCACCCATCTGCAGCACCCAGAGAGACAACAGCCTCAGGTCTGTGGTGTTCCCCTCCACAGATCCCCCTGTGATGGTCTGGACCAGGTATGCAGAACAAAGAGTTAGTGGGGATGGGTGGTGGGAGAGCAGAGAAGTAATTACTGTAATTGGGCATATGCACGTCCAGGGCACTGAAAAGCCCTTGGAAACACACAGGGAAATTCTGGTGGCTTCACTCACCTCTGCTGCTGGCGTGGCCAGGGGATGGCTTCCTCGGATACACAGGACCCATCTCCTCAGTTTCTCTCCAGGGACAGTGTGTGCAGAGCAGAAGCAGTGAATAGGACAGACAACGTATCAGCGGGTTTTATGTGTTCTTAGGGCTGGAAAAAGCCTTCTTGGGCTCACGTTCAAGCAGAGCATCCCCGGTATCCTTAGGCCAGTCTCCCTGAGCTTCTGTCATCGTGAAGCCAGGAGCGGACATGGCCACAGAGGTCCCTGTCCCCATTTCTGATCTGCTGCCACCCGTTTGGGAAGGGAAGGGGGATCCTGTCAACCCCATTGCACACACAAACTGCTAAGGGGGGGACATGGGCTTTCACCCAGGGGTGGAGTGAGGCCAAGTGAGGGCATTTGGAGAGCTGTTTTACCACCTTCCCTCTACCCAGCCTAGGACACCAAACAGCTGGGTTTGTCATATGCTGGGGCACACGCCCCATTAGGTGCCACGGGTATATCTGTTACGGGGGACCACGGGAAGAGACAGGAACAGTAAATAACTGGTGGTGGCTCAGGACGAGAACTGGGAATGGGACACTCAGGCACCTGCCCACTGGTGATCCCCTTCTCCCCTTGAGGAGCAAAGCTCCCTGGCACGATGGCACGAGGCTGGGCTCCATAATGGGCTTTTTATCCTGAAAGTACAGGGAAGGAGAAACTGAATATATGCACTTAGTCAGACGGGAACGGCACCTTCTCTGCAAAACTCTGGCATCTCTGTGTAAAATGACACTTCATGCCCAGGAGGGGCAAACCTATAAACAAACAAATCTCAACACAGCCCACTTGGATGCTTTCTAGGCTTCTGTCAGCAGCTTTTGGCATGCGTCATGGTGAAATGGGACAAGAAATAAAAGTGGAGTTTCTTGTTAAGCCGTTGCCTAAGCAAAGCGGGGTGCTCACCATCAGGCAGCCCCTGCTGCCACCCACACTTAGAAATCGATGGAATGGGCAGTCTGGGCTCAGCAGTGAAACACTTAATTTCCCCCTCCCTGATATAACACTTCCTCCCCTTACTGACCAGAAGGCTTTAATCAGCGTTTCTTCACTGAACATGGAGGTGAGGCTGCCCTAAAGGCGGCTGTTGCCTCCCACTGCTCCCCACAGGGCTTTGGGATACGGTGATCCATGAGGTGGACAAAGGCTGCAGGCAGCTGCTGGTGGAAAAATTTATTCAGAGCCTGGATTTTGGCCCTGAAAAAAATGCTCATACTTTGACCCCCAGGCAATTTCCTGCTTAAAAAACCAAACCAACAAACAAAATGGACAAAACCCCTGCTCCGAGCAGAGGGACTGATTTCCCAGTTACTTTTGTATTCCCAGCACGTAGAGGATATCGCCAGTGACAAACACAGTCAGGACAGTTACATTTCTTTTTAATCAGCACTAGGTACACTCAATTATCTTCAGCTCTTCCTGAAACCCTTCAAGAGAGATAGCTGTTAAGGAGAACCTAAGGATGACATGGGCTGTGGCAGCTACTATGGGAAAGGAATTTCTTGCTAGGTAAGGAGGTCTCTGCATGTTTTACTCCAACATATTTGCAAAGTTTAACCTGATTTAATAATAAGTCATCATGTTTTCCAGACGTGTAACTTGTGGAATTTGTCAAGGGGAAGCCGCTGCCCTTGTTAAACCTGTTGTGATAATAACACCTGGAGAACTGTAGTTTTTAACTTCTTGGTTTTGCAGGGTTTTAAATGTACATTTAAGAGACTCCCCAGAAAACTGCTCAAAAAAATCTTCAGAAGAACAACCCTGATGGACACAAGCACCTCGCTTGCCGTGTCTTCGTACTAGGACTCAAAGCAGATGAGCACCCAGGGGCTGTCTTGTGGAAAGGAGCAGCAGCTCAGGAGGAGCTCCCCCAAAAGAGGAAAGCTCTTCTCTGCAGCATTGTGCAGAGGCAGGGCCAGTGCTGCAGGGTTGTTTCTATGAACAACTTGTGCTGTTTGGACTTTAGCAAGCCCAGAGCTGTAACGTGAGGAGGAGCTGTGGGTGCAGAGCTCCTAAATTAGGAAATAAAGTGTTGGACTGAAATTATTGCTGAATAGAGAGCAGGGTCACTGAACAGCAGCAGCCACAATGAGCAGCTTCTTTCATGTGCGTGCGCACACGGACCTCTCCCAAATGGCGCAGCGATGCCTGTGCCGTCAAGGACAGGTAGGACCAAGCTGCCCAACCTGCCCCATCCTTCCACCCCAGCACTGCAGTTATCTCCCTGCAGAGAGGGCAGCTGGCAGTGCCACCCCAAAGACAAGCCACCCCAGCATCGGGCAGGCTCCTGTTCAGAGTCTGATTACTTTCCCCCTTCTAATAAATGGGGCAAGCGCGGTTCAGAGGACATCTGCAGGGAAGGACAAAGCACTGGCAAGTGTAGAGGAGTCTGTTTGCTAATCCCAATCCATCTCTGCACTCTTCATCTAAGTCTCGTTGTGTGAGTTCATCCATCAAAACCCTGCCTCTGGAGGAGTCCTGGGGGAGAACCGCTCAGCTGGAAGTTGCTGGAGCCTGAAGAGCTGTCTAAGAGGGGCTGTTAACTCATGCTAAATTGACCTGAAATTATATAGAGCAGAGAACGCCAGAAAAATGATTGAACACCCAAAGTGAAAAAGAATGAAATTGCTAATTTTTTCCCACTATGTGCCAAATTGTTGGGCTTACCAAGGGATCAGCTTTGGAATCATGGTTAAGTTGACTCAACACAAACAAATTGCTAAGCTGGCTTAATAGATTCCCAGCCTGGAGGAGGTGTGGAACCTCTCCTACAGGACACGACTGGGAGGGGGACTTCTATGAATTAAAACAACTGTCAGAAAATGACACCCAGGAGTGATGCACTGCGAGAGACCATGCCTGCCCCCAGCCCTGGCACGGGGATGGGAAAGGTCCACCCAAGGCAGAAGGAGGGGGGCAAAGGTGCGGGAAGAGACAATCATTTCCCTGGAGTGACAGAACTGTCAAGCATCAGAGAAAAATGCCCTGGACCTCTTGGCTCAAAATTCCCCAGCTGCCATTTTCCTCAACGAGAAGAAAGGGAAACAAACAAAAAACTATTTTGGACATTTCTCCCCCTCTCTGAAAAGGGAAAACAAAGGGAATGAGAACTGCAGGTGTGGGAAGACAGAGAAAAGGAGAAAAGTTAAGGGGTCCAAAAATCTCTCAGGGGAAAAAAAAAAATCAAAGCATCAACATTTGTAATGGCACTAGAGGTAGTTCTGCCCAACATCTACAAACTCCTGTTGGACTTTTTATCACGTGCTACAGGAAAGCAAGAGCAGAAGAGGTCTCCTAACCTCCAGAAGAGAAAGAGGAGTCAGGAAAAGCAGCCTCGCCTACAAACCCTTCCCTTCTTCCAGCCCACACCAGTGGCACGGCTGAGGCTGGAGGTGGTTTCCCGTGACGCTCCAAGGGGGCCACAGCATGACAAGAGGAATCCTGCTGGAGACAACCTGCAGCGACAGGAGCCATGAGAGGCTGATGGCACAGTCTGCTGGGTGGACACTGTGACCCCAGCCCTGTGTACAGCTCATGCCAAGGTAGCAATGTTTGTCCTGGCTGCCATCAGGGATGCTGGCCGCCCCGCCACGGCAGCAATGGCACAGTCTGCTGGGTGGACACTGTGACCCCAGCCCTGTGTACAGCTCATGCCAAGGGAGCAATGTTTGTCCTGGCTGCCATCAGGGCTGCTGGCCGCCGCGCCAAGGAAGACACACGTATTCATTAACCAAGGGCCAGTGTGGATGGTGGTTAGGGGTCACTGGCCACCACAGCTGGTCCCTCTGCAGCCACTCTCAAATCTCCTCCTGCTTTTGCAGCAGCAAAGCTGAGATGGAGGAATTCTCCAGTCTTGATCCCTTTGCTGCCTGCGAAGGCTCCCTGGGGTAGTAGCTGGAGGGATGCTTGGCACACACCCTCGCTGCAAGGCTGGGCAGCGGCTTGCCCACGTGCCGCTCATGCTTCAGCTGGACAGGGCTCTGTGGCGCTGGTTGTAGCACAATGTGCTCAGCAAGAGCCAGACGCTCCCCCAATTTGCTGTTGAAACAGCCAGGAAGAAGATCCCTCACCACGCCATAGGGGAATAAACCCCAGGGCAGCGCCTTGACTGCAGCCCTGGCCCCAGCCAGGTGCCATGCTGGCAGGAGCACCTTCAGCCTCTCAGAGTGCATGTCCCTGGGGACTCCTCTAATCTTGTCACCTGGTTCAACCATGGAGCTGCAGCTGGGCTCCCAGGCTCCATTTGCAGCCAAGGATGAAGCGAACTTGCCAGCAGGAGGCTGGGCAGAGCCCTTCAGGGCAGCCGCAGCGTGGCAGCGTCCACAGCTGGTCGGGGACAATAAATCCACAGCTGGAGCTACACAAAGCAACGCTGTAAACAAGAACGTTGACCTCACATTTGCTCTGCGCCAATTGTGCCGGAGTGCTTCCCTGCCCGGCTCTTGTCTTTCTTCAACGCAGCTGAAGATACGTTTTTCACCTGCGTTTCCACATTTTTGTTTGCAAGCAAAATATTTCCAGGAAAGGGCTGCAGGACCATTCCCATTAGTTTTGGGGCTGATGGACGGAGCATCCCAGAGGAGGCTAACGCCTTGTGATGGGGGAGCAAATGTAACAGCGTCTGCTTACTCTCCTTAACTCTATGTCAGCCCTGAAAGTTGGTTTTGCCATTCCCTAGGAAGCCGTTCTGCTCCACAGCCTTTCAGCAGAGGTGGGAGCTCTGAGGGCATCTCTCATCTTCCCAGACAAGAACAAACCAATCAAAACAACTCACCATGCCTCTCATTAAATCTTTTTTAGGTAGAGCAGTTGCCACAGGATAACACATCTCACTGCATTTCAAAGACATCTCTCCTCTAAAACCCCTTCCCGTTATAATACCACTCAGCCTTGGAGCTTGGTGTCCTGCAGACCTCCAGCCCATCTCCATGCCCTCTCTAGGATTCGTCCTTAGGCAGAGCCTCTCTCTGCCTCCCTCATGTATTCTCCTGCCCATGTGCTATATTCTAGAGGTGCCATCTGGATGCAGGCAGGATCCTCAGAGGACCAGAAACTTTCAAGAGCATCAGTTTGAAACCTCACAAGAAGCCACAGCCATGCTGTTGGAGCATAAACTGCTCAAAGGTACCTGGCTTTCAGGATATCACACAGGATCATGCTTTAATAGAATGCTTCGTGTGGAAGGGACCTTCGAAGGTCATCTGGTCCAATCCCCCAGCAGTGAGATCTTCAACTAGATTGGGTTGCTCAGAGCCCCCTCCAACCTGACTTGGAATATTTCCAGTGACAGGGCTTCAGCGACTCTGAGCAATCTACCACCTTTCCTTGGGCAATCACCTGACTTCTACTCTGCTCCAAGCCTTACACAACCCAGCAGGAAAGAGCAGAGGCCCAAAAGGACACATTTGTCAAATGCCTTCACTGCAACCCAGGTGAAACGCTTCTCCAGCTGGTGATACACAGCCCACCCTTGCCGTGCAGAGGGCTGCTCAGCATTTGTGGTGATTGCTGCAGCTCGCCTGCAGCCAGAGGCGCTTACGGATATGGACGACTCATGGGATCTGCTCCCAAATATGGTAGTCATCTCAAGGGTTACTCTTTCCTCAAGAAAACCCCTTCTTCCTGGCTGCTTCTTCTACCCTTGCCCTGCCAGTATTTCAGCAAGGACCTTTCTCCTGGGGCTGTCCTCCATCACAAACCTTCAAGCCTTGCTGGAGCCCCACATCTTGGTGAGGTCCCAGACTGCGACTGCAAGGTTTGAGCTGTTTTTCTGCACACCCCCACCAAAGAAGGAACAAACATGGCCTTTGTTCAGCGAACAAGGACTCCAGCAACTCAAGTCTTAGCACAAAACCACCCCAGGGTGCTTTGTGACTGCACCTGCCTGAAACAGGTTTTGTGGATTTAACGATCACATAACTCCTGCTAATAATGACCATGCTTCCCCTTTTGTCCTTAGGAGAGATGTACCGGGCAGAAGGCGGCTGGTTTAACCACGCTGGAGCAGGAAGGCAGTAGAGCAAACCTCCACTGGCACATGCTTGTCCTTACCTTGTGCCCTCCAGCCCCCAGGAAGCACAGAAAAGTTGAGGTGCAAGCCGCCATCCATGAGCTGATGCACTGCATTTCGCTCAGACTCCTCATGGAAGGCAAGAATCCCCCCCTTGCCTCAGTGGAATAATTTGCCAGAAGTTTAGGATGTTCAGTGGGATGAAGGCTGCAAAAAGATCAAAGGCTGATCATGCCCAGCTCCTCCAGTACAGCATTTCCATGCGGGCAGGTCTTGTCCCATCTCCTCCAGTGGAGATCACAAGACCTAGGCTCAGAGCCTCCAAGGTCTCCCCGTGGCTCTGCTGTCACAGAGGGCAGGAGATGGCAGGGCGAGGTGATGCCTAGGAGCCAGAGGAGATGGTCTCTTGCAAGCCGGACATCTTCAGTGCTAACCTGGATGCTTCCTCCAAGGCAGAGCAGGGGCGAAATGTTCAGCCAGGCCCTCATGTTTGGTTCTGCCAGGGCATGGCACAAGCTCCTTTTTTCTCTGCAGACCACTGCTGCCCCCCAGCAACAGGGAATCCTGTTGCCTCATTATGGTTTTAGTGCTAATTGCTGGTTACAAGGAACCCATCGGAAGAAGACAATGTCCCTTCTCTCTGAAAGGCTGCTCCAGCCCTGGATGCGCTCAGGGCATCCTCTGCTCCTGAGTGCAGCAGCCTGACTCCATGGCACCCACCTGAGCTGCAGGAGGGGGATTTTTATTGATTTCTCCTCCCTGTGCCTGCAGACAGACCAAGTGCCAAGGCTCTCGGTAACCCTCGGGAATGCTAGAGGGGTGTTCCCCACACAGAGACCTCCTGACGCAGTTGGTGAAAACACTTTGCAGCCTTGAGAGCTGCTTGGGGCAGGAGCCAGGGAAAGCAGGATGCCTTAAAAACCAACCCACAATTCTTAATTTCAGCCAGGAAGGTAATTAGAGCTTTCTTTGCAGATGATTTTGAACTAGAAAAGGGGGAGGAGAGAGCTTCAAACCATGGAAAACAGCTCCGGGGAGAGACAGCCTGCTGCCTCCAGCCCCAGCATCGGGGGCGGGGGGACGGAGGTGTGGGAGGCTGGGCAGGAGTGAGGGTCCGGGGTTGTGCAAGGTGTAGGAAAAGAGTATCAGCTTTCTTCACAAATGGAACTTTCTAGACTTTACGCCTGCTGCTCGTCTCTAGCTCCCTCTTGTGAATCCTCCATAAGGGCTGCTTTAACCTGACTTGGCTAAACCCGTACTAGAGCAGTATCCTACTGTTGTTATGGGAATATTTACAGCACCCAGTCATATACCAGAATTACTTACCTCAAATATAAAGCAGAATGTGTCCAGATGCTTAAACAGGGGTTGGTATCATACTCACACGATCCAGTTTGATTTCTGTGCCGGGCAGCCTGGGAGAAAGTGAATCAAAAGGTGAAATCCTGCTGCCTTTTCCATTCAAAGCCCAGATCTCACATACAAAAGCCCACCCTACATCCCAGTTTTCACATTCACGCTTCTATTCCAGCTGGCTCTGCCATTTCAGCATGCCAAATCACCGCTGCAAGAGCTGAAATCTCTTTGGGGGGCCAAGAGCTGGCAGTGACCCACCCCAGAGCTGGAGCTGACACCAGAACTGGGGCTGAAAGTATTCTGTGCACACCCTGAAATCCCCCAGAGCTGGAATAAAGATTCCGAGGCTGGAGCTGAGACAGACCAGAGCTGGGAGAACTGGGGAAAGAAAAAAAAAAAAGATAAAAGAGCGCAGGGAGCAAGGGAGAACAGGCCCAGGGGAGATGGGATCAGCCCTGGGATCACTGGGACACCCAGGGGCTACGCACAAGGGCTCAGCACAGCACAGGGGACAGGGGACCACTAGGGCACTGAGCTCTCGTAAAGCCCCTGGGCACAGGCAGGGCCACCACAAGCACATCCCAGCTCCAGCTGAGACCCCCCTCCTCCACCCCAGCCCAACAGCCTGGGGCCGGTTCCAGCACAGGGCAGCACCCCCTGGCTGGGCACCCAAGATGGTCCCCACCAGCAGGGATCTGCGACCACCCTGGGCCGAGCCTACAGAAAAGGTGGCTTTGGGACCACAGCAGCCTCAGCCCTGGGCGGCTCCCAGCATCCCACTGCGGCTGTGGCCGGCACCAGCAGCCCTCCTGCCTTGGGGGGAGAGAGAGGTGGGGGGCTCAGAGGGATTGGGACAAAACACACTAAAATAAAGGCACAAGAGAGGCAACACGGTGGGGACACACGAATGGGGGGGGGGGGACGGGAGGGAACGGCAGAGCAGAAGGGAACAAGGAGGGGAGAAGGGAGACACAGAAAAGGGGTTGAGGGGACTGGGTGGGTGAGAGAAAGGGAAAAGGGAGAAGGTGTGGTGGGAGAGGAAGAAGGGGACAAGTCACGGTGAAAAGGGTGAGAAACAAGAAGGGGACAAGAGGACAAAGTGGAGGTGGCAAAAGGAAGATAGGGACAAGGTGGAGAGAATTGACGGAAGAACGGGAACAAGGGAAAGGAAGGGGAGAAGGGGCAGGAGGAACAAAAAAAGAAAAAAGAGAATGAAAAAAGAGAAAAGAGACAAACTGTGCTGTGTATCAGGCCAGAGGGACAAGGAAAGACAGGAGGAAGGAGAGAGGGGTACAGAAACCAGGTGAGGGACAGGAAGCAGCAGAGGGCAGGATACAGTGAATGGGAGAGGGACAAGGAGCAGGATGCCCAGACAGAGAGAGATAACAAGAGCAGCAGAGACAGTGGAGAGGTGGAGCCTGAGAGAAACAACAGGGCCAGAGCGATGGAACAATAAATAATAGGGACAGAGAGCAGCACAAAGGGTCAGGGAGAGTGAGTGAGGAACAGGGAGGAGGACGGGGACAGTGAGAATGAGAAAAAACAGCAACAGCAAGAGAAAGGTGGAGAGAAAGAGAGGGAGAGAAAGGGAGGGAGGAGGGGGACAGGAAGGCAGGGACACGGAGCAGAACCTACAGGGGCAGAGAGGAAAAGAACAGCAGGGAACAGGCCAGGGAAATTGTGGGGGAAGAGACGGATGCAGATCAGGCCAAAGAGATGGGGAAGGAAAAAACAGCGATGGGCTGCAGTACAGAGGTGGAAGGTGAAAAAAAGGAGGAAGGGGGAGCAGGACAAAAGCACGGAGAGAAACAGAAAAGGCAGCTGTAGAATGATAGAAAGAGAGGGAGCAGGACAAAAAAGAAACCACAACAGCACAGAAAGAGCGGGGCCCACGGAAGAGCCTCTTCTCCTCCTCCCAATTCTTCTGTTCTTCTGTGCAAGGGAACAATTCCCATAGATGTTTGTTGTATGGTTGTTTTTATCTTAACTGTACAAACAAAGCCAAGCAAGTCAGGAAACAATCCCCTCCCCTTACAGAGACTTCCTCTCCCCAGACCCCCTTCCCACAGCTCCTGACAAACGCACATGCTGCCGGGCTGGTCTCAAAGAACACACTGGCTGTGGAGCCAAAGCCTGTTGCAGCGCTTGTGAGGAATCCCCAGCCCCAGGCTCCTCCTCGATGTTCCCTAGCTCACCCCAAATGCTCCTCTGGTTCTAGAGGTGGCCTGCACAGCACCTGCAGAACCAGCAAGAAACACTTCACCGAGCCACCCTGGGAGTCTCTGCTCTGAGACATCGACCCAGCCCCCAAAAGCCTCACTGTCTCAGACCCCTCATCGGTGGGTGGCTTCATCCCTTTGAGCCTGTGGATGGCACCTGCAAAAGGCAAAGCAAAAGGCAAGTCACGCAACCACGACTCACCTCTCCCCCCCGACTCCATGCGCTGCCTCACTTTCTTACAGCGCTGCGCTCGCCTCCATCACCCTTTGGCTTGCAGCTCATCCCTCTGCATCTGCAATAACGGCACTGGATGAGTCACCCGGATGCTGTTTGACAGCTCCACAACCCCAGAGCTCTGGTTTCACTTCAGGACGCCAGCCAGAGTCCAACACCAGCCTGTCGAGTGAGGCACAC
>NW_010433039.1:26749-27032 GCF_000710305.1 Buceros rhinoceros silvestris
TCACTTGACACCCTCGTCTGCTGCTAAGGGCTGCAGGCTCCGAGGGGACCGTCCGGGCTGGGACTGGGCGCAGCAACACTAACGATGGACAAGCACTGTGGTTCTTCCCTTGGCTGACACCGCTCTGGCCCGGGGCAGAGCAGCTCCAGCCCCGGCACCGTGAAACTGACCCCGCGCACAAACAAGACAAATGACCTGACCTGGTCCCCGCTTCAGGGCCTCAAACCAGCTCACCCTGTCCGTTACCGGACGCCCCCGGGAGCGGCAGAGGCGGCCCGGCCCC
>NW_010433040.1:0-262 GCF_000710305.1 Buceros rhinoceros silvestris
TACAGGGGACTCAGCCCTCCCAGGACCCCACAGTCCTCCCAGGGGACCCCAGCCTTCCTAAAGACCCCGCTCCTCTGGGGACCACAACTCTGCTGGGGACACCAGCCCTCTTGGGGACACCAGCCCCTTTGGGGACCCCACAGCCCTGACAGGGAGAGCTGACACGGGGGACACTCAGGACCCCTCCACCACAGCTGCCACCTTCTTTGCCGATTTCCACCCACCAGAGAACATTGCCCTGACCCCGCCGCTGTGCTCTCGG
>NW_010433040.1:491-802 GCF_000710305.1 Buceros rhinoceros silvestris
GCAGCCCAACGTCACCCCACCGCAAGGACCTGGTGACACTCGTCGTCTGATGGACGACGTGTCTGGGCTACGTTGTGGATTTTCTTGCATCCTTTTATTCGTGTTGTAGCTGTTGTTGGAGGGGAAACAGGCACGTTTGATGCTGAGATATTTAATGAAGCGTCTAATTAAGGCACGGCAATTGAGGTCCCGCCAGCAGAAGCCACCCCCCACCCACCAACAGTAAAGGTCCTTCCCCGGGGCCGGGCGTTGTGGTGTCCAGAGCGATGCTGAAGCTCCTCTGTGCGTCGCAGCGGGGGTGGTGCTCAGGG
>NW_010433041.1:0-23338 GCF_000710305.1 Buceros rhinoceros silvestris
GTTAAATATATTGTTGCTAATTATATAAGAAAATTCTTTTCTATGAATTATATTGGTCATATATGGAGACTGTGCCTATATATCACAGACACCATTTTTTTCTGAAGTTTAGGGCTTTTTAATAAATATTAAAATAATGCAGAAGATTTGGCTAATGTATTTTAATCTAATCCCCATATAAATGAAATATTAATGAATAGCAGGCTGGTTTAATCTATCTAAATGTATTGCTGGCAACAGAAATCCAAGACACACCGAGCGTGAGGGGAATACAATGCACAAGTGGGAAATGTGAGAAAAATTATGATGAGACAAAGTCTGTTTCATCACCTGAGCTGGTACAGACGGGACACCTCCTGTTCCTTGTCAGTATTCTAACCATCTCATGGACGAGTCTTGCAGATTGAAAATCATGTCATTTCCACAACCATCCTTTTTGTTGTTTTTGATTTTGGCCAAAGGTTGAGCCAAAGAAGAAGAGGACAGATATTTTCCAAAATTCAGCTACTCAAGGACCTAGTCTGTTCTCTCCAACAGATGAGCCACCTGTCCCACATGCAGCTTCACTGTGCTTCACAGAAATTGTCATTCTATAGCCTGACATCTTCATAGGTATTGTACCTCGGCTGTTTATTAAGCTTGGTTCAGTGTTATTTTCCAGGTTATACAGAGGGAATACGAATAAAACTCTTCTCTCTCAAGATCAAGGGACTATACTGTACCAGAAAGGTGAAAGTTCAAAGCTTGCAGCCTGTACAAACAGAGGTTCTCCTCTTTCTGAAGACATTGCTATTTCTTGCTATAAATAAAACCTTTTCCTGTATCTTTACAAAAGCAAAAAAATTTTTACTTTTCTATAGCTTTCAATCTCTGAGGCACAAAACAGATTCCCGGTTCCGTGCTTCTGAGACGACAAGTTGAATTCCACTCCTGGAGTGAATCCTGGCCTCCCTGAAGTTAATGACAAAACTCCTTTACAGCACAGAGAACCGTTTTCATCCTTCATCTTCAGAACATTCTAACTCTGCTGTGTTCAGCCACTCTTTCTGTACATAGTATTTTGTCAGTCTAATGCAGTAAGCAGATCACAGAAGCAGGAGACAGAACTTATTACTTCAGATTTATTAAGCAAATGAAAAAAGCAGCACCCTTACAAATCACTTCATAAGACTCAAAATGCCTTTGAAATAATAAAAGTCTCAAAAAGATCTTCTGGAATACAGTAAAATTAAGCTTCTTTTAGTTTTTTTGTCTGCCATGAGTACTCTCTTAGGACTCATCTGAATTTCCTGTATTTATTTTTACTGCTTTATTCACTCAGTATAGCAGTGCTTTGTTCTACAATGTCCAAACAGAAATACATTTTTATAATCGTGTGCTTCCTCAGGGTCTCCTTGTTTTTAATGTACTTTGTGATTATACAAAAGCGCATCAAGAGGCAGGAAAGTTGCAGACAGAAAACAACTGGAATAGGATGAAGAAAGAAATCTTATTGCTTTATATATGCCTACCCAACTGATTAAGAAGAAATCTTATTGCCTTACACATATATCTACCCTAATGGTTTAAACTGTGCTTAGTTTTAGCTACTTCAGCTTCCTGTATTTAACTAAGTGCCATAATCTTTACTGAATGAGTAAACGGTGCATAAAAAGAGCTTTTAAAATCAGAGAAGCAGCTGAATTTGCTGTTGATAGAATCACAGATTCTTAGGAGTTGAAGGGACCTCTAGGGATCATGTAGTCTAATCCCCCTACTAAAGCAGGTTCACCCAGAGCACAGGATCGTATTCAGGCAGGTATTGAATATCTCCAGAGAAGGAGATTCCACAGTCTCTCTGAGCCACCTGATCCAGTGCTCTGTCACCCTTGAAGTAAAGGAAGTCTTCCTCAAGTCCATTTGGAACTTCTTCTGTTCCAGTTTGTGCCCATTACCTCTTGCCCTGTTGTTGGGCTCCACTGAAAAGAGTCTGTCTGCATCCTCTTGACATCTGTCCTTTAGATATTTATAAGCATTGATAGGATGCCATTTCTAAAGTTTTCTATATAGATCATTCAATAATAGGAAGAGATTAAGGGAATACACAGATGGAACAACTGCTACAGAAGAGAAAAAATGCATCAGAAACCAAAATGGTTAAGAGTATATTGTAAAGACCTCTGAAGTTATAGAGTATTTTTAACAGCTGCCTAAAGTCAGGGAGTAAGGATACAGTACTACATTTCCTAGGATAAGGAGGCAGATATAAAAATATGAATCTGGATTTAAAATAAGGCTTTAAGAAGCAGTCGTACCACAGAGTGAAATACAACAAAGTTCAGCCCCAGTCTTACAGGCATTTCTACACATATTTAACTTCCATATTTGATAAATGAAGGAAGCAAAACCAAATGCCAGGAGCTTAGCACTACCTAAATCCCACAGTGCTCTGACAATCTGCATCAATTCAGGATGTACTCTAGGGAAATATGGGTCCAAATCCGCCATCGAATTATTGCAGAAATTGTTTCAAAAAAGCAAAAGGGAAGACCTAGTGGTTTGTTTATTTTCATATAACTTAAAAAAAATTACTATATGCAGCAACAGAAGACTTATTGTAAGCGTGAAACTCATTACTTTTCTAACGGCATACCGGTTTCAGCAGCTTCACCTATATCAGCCAGCAGTGCAGTGCAATGGAAACTGGTCTGTATATTAAAACAGTTGGTACTGGGGGATGCAACATTCACCCTATACAGGATCTGAAGATTTTATTTTCAGCTACATCTAACCTGTGCTGTAACTTGAATGCCCGTTGACAGTCGACGCAAGCCAGATACACTGTGAGAGTGCTAAACCACATTCTGGTTTAGCTGCATCGGAAGGCAGTCCAGCTGCCATGCTCTGAAACAGCTCAGCAACATCAGCTGTAGTAACTTGGGCCAAACTGCATTTTATTCCAAAGGCCATTTTTGACCCGATCTAAAATACTGACATAGAGACAGTTCGCAGTAAACAATAATGAAGGGTCAAATCAATTAGACAGCTGAGTGAGACCAACTTGATTTTCAGTCAACAGGCAATACTTAGCTTCATAATCAAAAGGGTCATTCTGTCTCAAGGACAACGTCACCTCCCAATTTTCTTCACCCCAGTCATCATTAGCAGCAGATGTGCTTGGATCCAACCATAACTATATCTTCTACTATAACTGAAAGGAGAGGACACTCAACTTTAGCTAAAAAGATGGACCTGAGCATGATAAAAACAATCCAAATGCATAACTTTATATACATATGAACAAACTACACATTTAACAAATCAGCTTTTTATCTAAAACACAATTACTTCCTTGGCACAAATATTCTGTAGACTAATGGACAGATTCCCACCTGTTGCAATATAGTATTCTAGTGAATATCAGCTGAAAAACTGACCATGATTTTACAAGTATTTTTTCACCATTACAATTCACAGCCCAAAAACGAAGTTAAGAAAATCTGGCACTTTTAAGGATCCAGCAAAAATCTACGCAACAGTTGTATTTTACTTTAGCCATATCCTCTAAATGCTTTATACATATAACAGTGGTTCAGAAAATGAGACATCACCAGTAGTATAGAAACCAGAGCCGGGACCCCACGTTGCAGAAAGTGATATGACAATATTGAAGGTGTTGGTGCTAAGTCAATTTGATGTCCATGCTTTTAACTTTGATTCTAATACTGACTTTCAAGAAAATCTTTGTCATATCATAGTCTTACTGAGCATCTTCCTCAGCTATAGAACAGGAACAATGTATTTATTCTTCATGTGATTGTCAAATCTCAGTTACAAACTTTAAGAGTCTTTAAGATCTTGACGGTCTTTTGAGTGATTTCTTGGCACTTTGGCCCAAAGGCAGCTTTATGATGTACGTAGTTTCTGTATTGTTTACGAGCCAACATCTGGCTAGCATTTTCGAGTTTCAAACTCATGTCACAAGAGTCATATGTAAGCAAATTACTTCGTGAGCTGTTTTGAAAGCACCAATTCAATGATTAGAACATCAGCTGATGCTTGCAGAGGTGTGTCAAACAAAATTCACTTTTTCATGTCAATATAGGTGATATTTTTGTTTATTTCAGATTTTCAGGCTTACAATCACTGGCATAATTTTAAAAGGATTTTTTTAGAATCAAGAAATAAAAAAGTACCAAATTTCAAAGAATTCTTCTTATTTTAAGAAAGATGTATCTATTTGTGCAGAAACAAGAGAAAATATTTTATTCCTTCAGTTATCTACAAGACAAAATCAACAATCTAGCAAATTAAGAATGTCTTGGATGACGGACTCCTACAAACTTACTTCAGAGATAATATTTAAAAAACTACTGTAGGACTAATCAAAGACAATTTTTTTTTTCTCACAAAATGAGATTTCAGGTGTATGACCTAGTAAGCGATCATCAGGTATCTCTATCTCTCCCCTGTCCCACTTCTTGACAGTTTATACCACAGCAAAGAATAAAATACTGTCAAAGAGGTCCAGTTTGTGCTTCGTGACAGCATAAAACAAGCTGAAAAAGCAGACAAGCTATTCATCATCTGCTCAGAAGACTACAACCCCTAAGGCAAGGGAATGGAAAAGAGAAATGCTGTAACTGTAGTAATGCTGTAGTAATTTGTCATGATTAATTAGTAATTTATTAATGTATTATGATTTCTTTTGCTAAGTACTGACTAATCACATAAACAGGAATCTTTCATGTCTTGAAAATTTTAAAACAAGAATTAAGACCTGACGTGTAAAGACAAACATGAGCAGGGGATTGAGGGAAGAACCGTATTGGGAGCAGAAAAAGAATAGAGGCTATTGCAGAGCTTTGTCATACTCTTCAATTACCTATGGCCCTCTTGGTTTCTGAAAAATAAAAACAACTGCTCAATAGCCCTCTTCCTCTGGCCTCTCATTCCCTGTTCTCTGTGACAGAGAAGTCAGATCAAACAAAGGAATAATTTGTAAATGGAAGGAAATTTTTATGACTATAAATGAAAGAACTAAAGGAAAAGCATTTGAAGAACTCGCTGCAGAAATGGAGAGACATTCATGACAAACTGGCTGAAGAGTTCTGTGTGCTGTGCAGGCATGTGGTAAGGTACCAAAAAACTAAGAACATTTTGGAGAAGGAGATTAATAATCAGAAGCAACCAATCAGATGTTTCAAGACAGTAAGACAAGAATAATGTTTGTGAGACAGGCAGAAAGTATTTCCTGATATTAGCTAAAAAATTAGTACTGCTTATTCCAAAGGCAAACAGGGAACAAAACATTAAACCCATGACCAGCTGCAACAAAGCTACTTGCGGAGATGCGCAAAGAATGATCTTTGACAAATCACATATTTTCATAATCAATCATCAACATAAAAATTAATAAAAAAGGCATATATACATCATTTATAGCTAAATACATTAAAAATATTCAATGTCTTTTGGATTAGAAAGAAGGTAGATTAAGATTAAAAAAACTCCAAACAACAGCAATAACAAGAAAAAAAAAACAAACCAAAACAAAACAAATATGGCATTCAACTTTCAATATTCCCTATGGATCTACTGCCTAGGAGAAAAGAGAAAATCAGCAGTTATCCATTTAGAGATATATATTCCAGCTTGCAGCAGACTGTCAAAATGATACATTGGTTGGATCACTATATAATGCCTTTAGCTCTCACATGATACAAAGCACCATTCCTAAACAACTTATTAGTTTATAAACAGAAGACTTTATATAAAAATAAACTAATTTTAAATATTTAATCTATTTTCAAAGAGACGGAATATCCTCTTTCTTCTGTATTTTCTACATTTTATCCTTGTTTCAGCTCACTTCCATTATCAAAACTATCAATCTTCTACGTATTTTTATTTCACTACCTATTTTTATGTCATTTTCACCTACATGAAGTGATGTTAAGGATTAAAACACAAATAGCACTCACATCACTAACACCAACAACACATTTCTGAGCGAGAAATTAGGTGAAAAGTAAAGATGCACATTATACATAAAGAAAACATTTTACTAGTACTTTTTCTTAAAAAGACTGACTTTTTATTCTGCATTGAACTCTCTGAAGTAGTCCTGTTCTCCAACGAGCCTGGGAAGTTTTAAATGCTCAAGTCAAAGACTAATTTTAAAAAGAACAGATTTATAGCTTAGTTCTAGAAAGTGTGGTTTCAAATTGAACAAGCAGTTTAAAATAATCATGACATCTTACCTGTGTAAAATGTATTATTTCAGCAATTTTAAAATGTGCTTGAATTTTAAAAACTATATCCAGAGAAAAAAAGTTGATCTGCACAAGAAAACTGATCTGTGTTCCAGTATTAACGTAGGAATCACAGAGCAGGAAAAAAAAATACATTTGAACAAATTCAAAACATCTCATTTCCTCACAATAATTATATAATTATATACATAATTATATAGAGTTACATATGTGTATATATACATATATATACACACATACATATCTGAACACATTGAGTAATCAGTTCAATCTATGGTTAAGGCATAAAATTGAGTTCTCACAGTGGAGTAGGAAGAAGCTGAGATGAACAGCTGATTTTCCCTCAGGTTGCATATTACTTCAGTTCTACTTTAGGCTTCCACTAGCCATTCCAGCAATTTATATTTTGCTCATGATCTTGCTTCATCTGCCTAAAGCTGTCAGTGTTTGTACCCAGCAAGATGCTGTTAGGTTAAAAAAATCTACTGGAATATTCGCTTGTTTTCTCTGCGAAAACACAAAAAATATAGCAGGGCTTACCATTGCATTTTTTAAGAATTCTACAGGTCTGAAATCAGGATATAATTCACCATCTCATCTAGTGACTGCATTCACTGATTTAATTAGCATTTAAATACCCTAAATATCGCAAATAATGCACTCTTCAATGGGATCTCCAAGTAAAAACTGAATCAGCAGATACATCAGCAACATAAACATACACATTTACTGATGAGAGTAGCCTCGCTGGTATTAATGTATATTTGTATGCTAGACTGAAAGGTTTTTTCCCTCCAGTGTGAATAGCAAAACTGAATACCAACATTCTCAGCCACTATATCAGCATATATTAGATTGTGTGATTTTAATTATTATTTTCTAGGTCTGCAGAGAGTATCTAGTAGAAAAATATGCTCTTGTTTAGACCACTATATAATGACAATAGTCACCTGCCTCATCATTCAGTTCAGTGACTTCAAGATGACCTCAAGCACTGAAATTAAACACTCAAGTAATATTTCTGTCTTTGGAGAGTTTAACTACCAGAATGCATGAAAAATGATAATGGATCATTCATGAAAGATCATAAATCAAACAACTTATCTGAGCAAGTAGCAAAGAAATCTCAGTGCTATTACAATTCTAATCTTAAAAGATAAAAGATGAATTTAGCTCAGTGACAGTCAGCCCCTCTTTGAAAGTTCAACAGCACTTAACGCATTACCCTTTTTTCCTTTCCCATATCTCTATCTGCACACATTGATGACATTTGAAATATTTTTCAGTAGTCAATACTAGTTTAAGAAGTCACACCAACCTTCAGAGAAGTGAGCTTGAGCTCAGTAGTAAAAAAAAAAATATATATATCATAAGTAAATAAATTACATACCAGTGTCCTAAAGCAAAATTGGTACGCATTTGGAAAAAGCCATGTCATTACAGCCATTGCTCCAAACCCCCATGCAACAACCTCTATCTAAACACACGTAGTCATGCCATACCTGCTAACAGGAAATTAGTTTCTAGAGCATACTTTCAAAAACCTCTGGAGTAGGGGATAGGGGACAGAAGAAAGGCAAAATTAAATTTTAGTCAGTATTGTCTTGTGACTTTAATACTGTGGAACTTCTTAATTTTCTTCAAATCTACTGAAACAGAAGGTCTAGAAAAGATTTCTTACATGTTTCTTACTCTCTAGTACCATCAACGAGTGTATGCTTGCAAGACAAGGGACCGATTTTTTTATAAACAAAACAACTGCAACAACTGTCTAGGAGACATTTTTAACCATAAAACTGTGCCTCCATCTTTGGAGACACTAAAAAACCATCTGGACATGGCTCTGATCAACCTGCTCTCCCTGATCTCCCTGATTCTGCTTTGAGAAGGGGGCTGGACTAGATGGCCTCCACAGGTCCCTTTCAGTATCATCCACACCGCGATTCTGCAGTGCCATCGTCACACATATGTATGGAAGACATCTTTGCTGTGAAGACACTGCCAGAGCTGGTAAATTAGAACTGTGTATTAAACATTTAGGTAGAAAGAAAGAGAGAAGGCAATGCACATATGATGGTATATTGGATTGGTTTATTACTGGCTGTCAGTGGAGTTCAGCCTTTGTTGGACCTTATTAGTGGGAGGGAGAGCAAAGACTTTTATCTCCCTCTCTGATTCTGTAGTCCTGTCATATCTGACATTATTCAGGAGGAAGAAGAGGAAGAAAATAAGGTCATCAGAAAGTCATATATGACATGCTTTTATATATATTATACATAGCTAAGCATATTACCACTCCGTGTAAAAAAATAAAAAGAGGGGAAAATTATGGCAGAAAAACTACTACAAATGGAAAATGGAATCCACCATCAACAGACACAGAGATCAAACTTTGAGTTTAGTCCAGAACTTCTTGAACCTGGGACCTGGGACTTTCTGCAGTAGTCACAAACAAAAAAGAAAGTACAAGTCACTGTAAAGAGAAGATATAGAGGATATGAACTTTGAGCTATCCTTTCCAAAGATGCAGACAATATTTTTTAAAACACTGTTCCTAAATACTTCCTTTACTTCCCTAGCATGTTCCTGTGTTTTGCCATAATTTACAAAAGATATTAAAGAAAGAAAAAAGAAAAGAGAAATAAACATTTTTGCCACAGGGAACAAAAAACAAAAGATAAGCACATATCTCAATGAGTAAAAAAAAATTAAAAAGCATAATAATAAAAGAATCAAGTACACTCAATTAACGTAATTCTTTACACAGATTACCATTTACTGTGATCTTCCTGGTGCAATGACCTGTATTTTCCTATTGACCATATTTTTGTATCGATCTTTCTCTTGCCAGAACCCCCTATTTTTTTGTCAGTTTGCATCGCGTTTGTTTTTATACCGATTGCATGCAAGCAGCAATCTTTCACTTACTTGTCAGATTCTATTTTTTCCTATTCTTTATTCATCTTATCCAAGCAAAGAGTTTTAACATCCTTTGTCAACTTCTATTGAATTTTTTTGTATTGATCTTTTCAAAGTAACAGCTTTCCATTTCCTTCTTGTTTTCACAGATATCATGTTTGGTTTTACATTGAAGTCATCATTTTCATACTCCATTGCCTTTCTCCGCATTATAGTGTTTCTACTGCTAAAAACGTTTTAAAGACTTGATTTCAACATCATCATTAACTGCTCAGAAGGACAATAATAAAACCCAGTGATGACTTTGGTCAGTGTCTTTTTCAGTTCTAAACTCAGGCACTTTCAGATGATTTCCTTCTATCCTTATACCAAACATTGTCCACTGCTCAAATTATCCCACTGATTTCTATGAGAGTAAAAATGAGTCAAAGCTTCATAGCCGTGTAACCTTCTCACATACACACAGCCATACACACAATATGTGTCTTACGGTACAAGTAGGCCAATTGACTTTTTTTACTTGTGAAGCTTGTAAAAATTTTCAGAAAAACAAAACTTTCCACCATGGTCAGGAGCAATTTCTCCAAAAACAAATAACACATCTTGCCCGTGATTTTGCCTTTACACAACTTCATTTCCATTAAGCTCAGTGAACCATTTTCCTCTTATGGCCTGAAAATGCTGATTACTGTTAGCTCACAGAACTGACCCTTAAAACAGTCTATTTGCCTATACACACTATCTCATCTCCACTTCAGGCTGGAACAGACAAAAAATGTGTCCTGTGTGGAAGTACACAGAGCTCAAAACTTTTTGTCTGCAAGCAACCCAACAGTTGTAAGAAGGATGAAGCAGTTAATGACCTCTCCAGGCTACGACTAATATGGCAAGACAGATTTACGTGATAGTCAAAAGCTCCGCCTGGCCAGATATCGTTATTGTGGAACTTAATTTCCTATACCATAATACTGGTAAATAAAGAAAAATAACAACAGGCGGTTGGAAGTTGCTATGGTGGAAAAGCTCTAGCCTAAGGCTTATCTCCTTGTTTCACCAAGGTTTTCTCGAGTACATACCTTACCAAACTTTCTGCAAGTGACTGCTGGATGACGTATTGAGAAGCCTCCATCATTTGATAACAGCAATTATGTCCAAATTACAAAACCACACAGTCTGACTTTTTAAAGCAATACAATATTGTAGGTACATATTTACTGAAAGGCTAGTAAATTAATTTTTAATTAGAAAAAAAACAAACAAGAAACTCCACACCTTTCAACAGCAACAAATTTGATAAGAAATTAACTCCCACAGTGTGACACTCAGCAGCACACGGATCTCAAGATCAGCCCACAGACTTTTTTTTTCTTTTATGTAATTATTATATCCTAATATAATTATTCACTGCTCTTAAGTAATAAATCAGAATAGCAGATCATAAACATAGAATTAGTAGAAATGAATTATAAGAAAGGAAGGACTTTGAATAGAATACTAAAGGAATGAGCAAACAATTCTTTCAGGTCATGTGGACTCTGCGAACAGCAGAACATTACAGAGCAATTAGTTTTCAAGACAGAACACATTTCAGAGTCTTGCTGATGGTCAAAAATGCCTTCCTTTAACCAGAAGTTACATGTACAAATAAAAGCTATCCCACAATTAATCTTAGCAATTATTGTAATCAATATTTCCCCTAGCTAATGTATTAAAAAAAATATAAAGTAATTATTCACAGTGAAACAATTTCAGTAATGGTTTACTGGGCTACATTAAAAACATATTTACCAGAAAAAATGGCAGAGAGCGAGCTACTCTGACTTCAGAGTAATGGAAAGTATTTTCTTCACGGTGAAGGCACAGCAGCCTAAAAGAATTCTTTCTCAATGCAGTCATCATGGTTGGTGACATTTATACAGCTGTATTTCCAAAATTTTTTATTTCATACTTAGATGCTATGAAATGAGATACTAAAGCAAGTGTTCTTCATTTCACAACAAACTTAACCTCACTGTCAAGGCGCTGGGAGAATCTGTCTTAATCCTCAAAAATGCTCCTCTCAGGCTACACATGGAACCTTAAATCGACATTATACAGTAACGTAAGGGGTAGGTGCAGGTATGCAGGTTCTAAATCCTGTACCTCCACAGAAATATCAGGAGCAGAACTTTCCCAAGGGAACATAACAATGAAGAAACTTCAATCATCATTCTTCCAGAATACAATCAGAAATTTATCGAAACTCAAAGAAAGAAACAAAACCCAGAACAAATAAATGGGACTTGACAACAATATTTTTGAATGATCAACACTTGGCCTAATGGGATGTAAAGAAGATTATGCTGTTGTATTTTTTTTAACTTGAGAAATACACTATTGTAAGAATATTTAGTTGCTTTTATTCCAAACGGAGCACTGCTACCTTGTCTGGAGGTGCATTTCACTGATTTGATGTATTAGTAAGCATTCTGCATGGTTTGCCTGATCCATCTATGGCAGAATCTGAAAACATTAATTTCTATACTGAAACCATCAGAAGGTTGCTTGGCCCAATTTTCCACTTACTTGCAGTGAACAAAGTATGTTATTTATTATAATGTGGCTGTCACTACTGTTACATATGCATTAAAAAATAAAAGGTAATTTCAGTTCTTTGATAAAGTTAAATTGCTGTTGCTTCTAAGTCACTGCATTTCCAGTTACTGTCAGTGGCATTTTCATTTTTCATAAACAATCTGTGTACATTACTGCAGAGAAAATAAACCAAGGCATTGCCTCTTCAAACAATTCCATACATCCACAGTGGAGACTGTGAGAAAGCGTAACAGAAATTATCAGCATTTTAAACACTGAAAACTCAAAGCAAATTGGTTTTCTTCTGATTTTTTTTTCTGATAGAAGTTACATATGCATAAATTATATCTACCTACACTATGTAGAAGGTAGAACTCCTGGCTGAGAAAACCTCAATATTGGAAATGTCAGTGAGAACAGCAATTAATGTCAGGCAGGAATTGAGGGTGTGATGGAAGGAAGGAAGAACAAGACTGGACATAAAACTGCTTGTACCAGAGCAGCTTAATCAAAGAACTGAGTGATGCATGGGTAATCAGTAGAAGGCAGCAACTGCAAAAACAAGGCAGAGAAAAACCAGTGATTGAAAAACCAACAGTATACATTTGCTGTCTTCAAAGACACTAAGAAAAAACAAGCAGTGGCAAATGATGGAAACTGGAGAGAAACGGGCAGCTAATTCAAAAGGAACGGATGATACTATAATTCCTCAGAGACTGCTTAAGACAGTATTTCTTTCAATATTAGAGAAGGGGATGTCAGGAGGATATATGTATACACACACAGAGATGCACACGCTTGAAATAATGGGAGACAGAAGACTGGAAAATGATACTAGCACCACTAAAAGTCTTTAGAAAACAGTACTAAGGAAAATAGGCTTATTATAAGTAAAGTTCCAGAAATCAGACAGGTATCCTGTCTCCTGGGAACTAAAATATATAAAGTCAGAGAAGAACTCAATGACAATAAGACAGAGGTTACTGATTGTTTTTCATGCTGGAATAAATAATTCAGCTTGAACGTCCTTCACGTAGATCAGAAGCAAGCGTGTCAGGTGACAATAGACATTCAAAGAAGTGGAGGCCTGGGTAATCCTCAGAAGGGAATATTCTTACGCACACTGAAAAAAAAATGGCCCAGAAACCAGTATCAACACAGTTTGGTGAAGTCTGACCACAACAGCACAAAAAATATGTGTGAGCAAAGCTCTTAAGAGTTTCTGATGAATTAGTGAGGAAAGTAGGGTCAATGTTGGCACAGTTCTTCAGCTGAAAGGAAACAGATGTGAGACACTGGTACAACCGCCCCACTTCATGAAAAAAACAAACAAACAAACAAGCAAAAAAACCACACACACACACACACACAAAAAAAAACCCCAAACCACCAAGAAGGAAATGAGAGAAATACAGCAATATTGAAAAGAAACATTTTGGAATACCAAACAGAACAGTACAGCCGATACATCAGTTGTGCCATATACATAGGAATTCTGCTTTGACTACAAAAGGGAAGAAAACGTTGAAGTGTGTGTCCTAACTACAACATTTTGCACAAAGTCTGGAAGAAGTAGGGCCTTCAGTACAGGATAAAGAATTGAATACAGAGATGATCAAACATAATGAAAATTACGACTGGAACAGAAGAATGTAAAGCTGGAATGCAGTAGCATTGTATCTTTGGTAAAAACTGAAAATGTTTATTTTCATCATGACATTTTATTTTGCAATCTGCCAGGTGAAAATACTGTCAGATAATATTGTAATAAAATGCTCAAAAGGAATTACTGGTGTCTGTAAAAGATACTTAATCTCACATTTTCATAGGGAGAGTGAAAAAAGAAAGAGAAAATCATGAAAAACTCACTATCATGGGACATACATAATTCTCTTCCTCAAAAAGATTATGACTCATGAAAACATTCACACATTTTCAATTGGAAGATAGACTTCTTTGTAAAATGGTCATTAAAAGGAGATTTCAGGCTTGTGTGACTGATTGTTTAGTCACAGTTAGTAGGTACTGTATCATCTGCTGAAGATGGCATAGCTGGAAAGCAAAGAGTAAGGTGGCTCCTAACTGCTGCAGTTTAAGACCCAAACAAATGCTCTGGAAGAAAGTAAAGATTGTTCTTTTTCATCTTGCAGCATTGGAATGGAATGGAATAGAATAATTTCAGTTGGAAGGGATGTACAACAATCACCTAGTCCAACCGCTTGCCCAGGTCAGGGCTGATGAAAAGTTAGAGCATGTAGTCAAGGGTGTTGTTCAAATTCCTCTTATACACTGACAGCCTTGGGGCATCAACCACTTCTCTAAGATGCCTGTTCCAGTGTTTGACCATCTTGTCTGTAAAGAAATGCTTCCTAATGTCCTGTCTGAACCTCCCCTGAGTCATTCCCATGAATCCTGTCGCTGGAACCAGGGAGCAGAGACCTGCACTGCCCTTTCCACTTCCCCTTCTCAGGAAGCTGTAGAGAGCAGCTTATAGGAATGGTTTCAGGGAGAATGATCACTGCATAATTAATTTTATGTTAAAATCTCAAGAGAAACAAAAAGAAACAAAACAAGGAGATTAAGGAAAACAGCTAAACTGAAAACTTATAATAGATAAGAAATACTGAATCAACTTAGCAGAAAACCATAAATATAAATTCTTATTTGTATTTCAAGAGGAAAACAAGGAGGTAAAGGTAACACACTGTCATAGATAAATCACCATGTTGAACAGACTACCAAGTATGAGGGTATGGATGGGGGATGAACACTTCAATGAGGAGAACTACGTCTTAGAAGATATTGGAAAAAGTTGGCACGGTGTTTCTTTTGCTTTCTTTGATTTTCTAGTTCTCTTTGACTCATTAAAATCTCAGTGAACCAACAAAAAAAAATGGAACAGAAAGGATAAGTGGTATAAAATTATTTCATACAATGAAGAATTGATTCAGTAACGATTCTTTCTGCTTGAGGGGTGGAAGCCTTAAAATCCCTCAGCATGGAAGAAGGCTATAAAATTATTTGTGTTCTAGAAAATGTAAAACACAAAATAAGCATTTACTGTCTTTTTTCATACAAGAATTAGGAGAAACTAGCAAATGGGAGAAAAAACCCTATATACTTCTTTGCACAACATTAATCCTTTGCCACACTATCACACTCCATTATCAATTTATACCTTCATTCATAGTAGCACTAAACAATTACACTGCACGACTAAGTGATCAATAACTATTGACCGCATAGCAATAAAAATACTAAACGGGCTGTGATGTAGTAATAACAGGAAGAAATTTATCGGTATAAAGTGGTCGACTCACAAAGCTCTTTAAATAGTAGCTTCTCTTCAAATGAGGCTCTTTTGCAATGTACTTAAGTGTTTTATTAACAACCCCAGTAACAATTATTTTAAGCGGGCAGTGAACTATGCTGCCCTCACTAAATTTCAAGCAGGTTTTCTCATTTTTAAATTGTAGAAAAATGCATCTCGTCCAAGTAGAATATACAAAACAGTAAATACATTCTTGCTGAAGAATTTTTTTCTCCAGTTGTACTTATTACAGATTGTGGCATTTAGTATAGTGAAACTCTGCCTGAGAAAAATTGTATCCCAGAGCAAGAACCAGATGTTTTCAGATATACATGCTAACCAACTCATGAAAGATTCCTCCTCTGCTTACTGAAAAAGAGAAATGTATTCTACCTCCTAAACAAAACCACAGTTGTCCATTAATGGTCATCAGTCTTTTCATTAACATCTTCCAGAAAGTATTTCAAAACTCAGAATGATGTATTGGTTTAATCTGTGAAGCTTACTATCAAACATGTCCTCTGCCAGTGCCGTCTAAAACATAGTTGGTTTTCTGGTTGGTTTTGGAGGTTTTTGTTTTTCTTTTTGTTTTTAAACAAACAAACCAAACCAAAAATTAGGGAGGTAATTAAAAAAAAATAGCATTTGCGAATATATATTGCCCTACTGGTTATGAAAGCACGGAAAGCAGAAAGAGCAAAGCCATTGACAGGTTAAGCTTGTAGCTTTATAGGATATTAAATAACACACTGCTTGAGAACTGTACGCTGAGAAATTGCCTCTCTGTGGATAAATTCATGATTTAAAACAATGCTTAGCTAGCACAATGGCAAAGACAAGCTAGAAAGTAAGCTGCAATACACAACTAACTATATATTCTATCTGTGGTTTTCTCTGTGGTCAAAGCAATAGTGCTTAGGACTGGCTGCAAAAGGTAAATGACCTTATTTTTTTGGTGGAGGCCATGCGTTCACACAGTTACATTCAATAGATGCATTTGATATTCTGACAGGAATTATGATTACACGTGACTGTGAAATTCTCTTAGAAAGTGCACCTCCCAACAGTTAGAAGAAATCAGAAGCAGGAAGGTCCAGACACAATTCAGTATTAGTGCCATTGCACATGGAACATGAGCTAACACGGCCACCGATGTTCAAAGATGATCCTTGTGCCAGAGGAAGAGCTGGCAAGTAAATTAACAGGTACTATGTAAAACACAAACGAACAGAGAGGGGCTTTAAAGCAATTTCACTTTTTTAGTCTAGCAAGGTGCATAGGATGAGGGGAGAGGACTGCTGATCATAAATACATCAGTTGCTTATTCTATGGCACCAGCTTACATCCTGGACTCTCCTTTGAAATATTTGTAGCCAAAGTTAAACACACTTCACTCAACTGTATACGTTAATTATAGTTTAAGTAGACTATTTATTAAAGCTTTTCTGCAGCAGATGCTGTCACACTGCGCAGTTTACCAGCTGTGTTGACACTACAGTTTTGACAGTCGCATATGAAACCCTTCCTGCTTCTCTTCAAAGCCAATGGCAGAGAGCGTTTTTCAACACCGAAGCCAATAAATCCCCATGTGTTAGAAAAACAAACATAATATTTCTAAAACTATTACTGCATAGTGACCACACAGTCCATGTATGACCCAAAGGAATCATTTACATTATAAATTACGTCTTATTCTTGACAAAAAGCGTTACGAATACATGAAGCTGTCACAGTTGTGGCACACCCTTTATTTGCAAGAAAAAAAACATGGTGTTTTGAACTCTGACGAGGAAAAGTAAGCTCAATATACATCACGACAGCAGTAGTCATTCATGAAGTCAGAAATGCAAGTGGTGTAGGAAACAGCAGAGCCTGACTTCATTAGCTGAGGTGCGACATTGGGCTACTGTGACTAACTGCATCTCATCCTGCACAGGAGCATTTCAGTGATCCAGCCTGGTGAACTGGCAACTCAGGAGACAAACTTGAACAAAGCAGCTGCACTGAACAGGCAGGTAAGCACCCCAAACACCTGGAAATTCCAGTACCCTAAACTTCAGGAGATGGAAGAATAAGTTACTACTACTAAATTCACTCAAATTAAGGGGTTTGGGATTGGGAAAGAGAATCTGTTCATTTTTTTCCCTGGGATTAATAAACCCTCAAATTGCAAACCAGTATGTATTTTTTTTTAAATCTTTTTATTTGATTTTTCAAAAGGTTTGTGGTTACAATATATAACACTATACTTCACAAGTTTTTTAGGGCTCTTCCCAGTTGTGGCACAGCTTTCTGCTGCTATTAATTGCATCACGAACAGATTTGAAATTTTGTATGTCATTGTTGGGCTTCTGGCATAATCGCCCTAAGCACCATCTCCAGAGGGCTGAAAATGAAGTCTTTGAGGCCAATCATCTTCTCAATGACATTTACATTCTCACTCAGTTTCTGGCATGATACAAACTGTTCTGATCAAAATTAAGCTTTTTTTAATCTGCTGAAATGGCATAATTTAAAAGCAACCTCTTCCTTCTTTTTGAGAAACTAAACATCTCTATTCTAAGGAGCACTCTGTATAAATTGGCTCTTTCAAAACCACAACACTAATGACAAATAACCGATAATAGACTGAAACTGAATTAACATGCACCATGTAATCATCAGGGAGGAAACAGTCTAATGGCCCTGAAAACTGAATTTTCTCTCGAATACATAAACAGAGACATTTTTAAATGTGGTGTTCCCACCCACCCCCAAAATACCAGAATTATTCACTTGAGGGATTTAGAGAGGGAAATATCAGCATAAACCTGAATTGCTTCTTCATGATGAAGAGTACTGCTCAGTTGATATACAAGAGGATAGATAATTACCACACCAGGGGAAGATACGTGAAAGTGATAGTCTTCTTAAATCACTGCTGCACGATGTCAGATTTAAAGCTGCCCTGGATCAGGGTGTAACTTTTTCTAAAATATGGATATTGCTGGAGGGAACTTCTAACTCTGTGCTGCCTGAGAAAGATTGTTCAAGTTTTGTTTCAATATTTAATGAGTTCTCTATGATATTTCAAAAGAACGACTAGAAAGAGACCATTATAGAAGTGCTCTCTCTTTTATGGATGACATGAAAGGGATATGGATAGTTAAATTAACAGTTAATCAGGGCTTCTGAGAGAATTTGACTAAGGCATTTATCATTAACTTTACAAACATGTTCTTGCAAATCAAGAAAGTGGTTTTTTTCCTTTCTCTTTTAAAGTAGGATTTCAGTCCATTTTTTCATTTATCAAAGCAAAAGGTTCACAGTATTTGTTGAGAACCCTTACACTGTGAAAGGAGAAGCAAGTACTTGATCCTTTTATTTTTCTGTGAAGCATCTTCCTATCTTTGCATATTTATTTTTATGTAATTTACACAACATTTTCTAGCAGCTAAATAAAAGGGAATAATTTGCATCTTCCTTGACTGCATTTAGAGGAACTTAGAAGTGACAGCATAGTAGTAGTGAATATAGGAATTAATCACTTTATCTCTTAATAGATTTTGTAAATTAGCTAAAATCAGATTTTGGCACTTTCCCTGTCTTTCTTGGGAAGATCTATGAGACACTAACATCTCAGATAACTGAGATCAAAAGAGATTTTGTTAGGCCAGCTTGCAAAAACAACCCACTAGGAGAGAGCCTTCAGAACCTGCCATATGATGAAAACAAACAGACTTCTGATACTTCAAATCCCATTACTAATCTACAAAGTGGAGACAAATCCATACTCTTGAAGTGCATTTGAAGAATGATGCTAAGTGACTGGGAGATGGATTCTGTGCTTTCTATTTTGAAGGATGCAATTTCCTCGCTTATTTTTCTGAGTGCACAAAGTTTCTGATAGTGTTAACAATATATCCCCCTATAACAAGAGAAAAGACATGCTCTGTTTTGAAATAAAAACCCAAGCCAGATAAAAAAAGTCTCATATTTGTCTTATTCATTTAAATGCTACACAAAAATGTAAAATAATTAATATATAAAAATGCATAGACCTGCATTTTCTATAAACCTGAATAAATTTATGTAAACTAGTTCTTTAAAAAGAGCACCAACAATTTTGACTTGTGTACTGTATAGAATTTAAATGCTCTGATTATCATTAATTTATGCATTTCCACAGAAGTTCATGGTGTTTCATCAAAATGTATTATGAAAATGTATTCGAGCAATGGTATCAGGGAATGATTGGAATAGAAAATTCTAAAAATGAAACACCTGTAAGCTGAGTAGACACGAAATACGATTCCAAAATCCACCATAGAAGGTAAATGCCTTGAAAGCTTTTGTTTAGAAAATATTGTCACTATAGAAGAAATAATGATTTATCTTTGGGAAAGGGATAGATTCTTTCATTAGATTGTTTCTCATAAAACGTTTTGTACCACATAAAGTCTCTCAGCCATTGTCATAAGGAGTAAGTGAACCTTTAGCCTTTCAGAGCTCTGTGTTAAGGTAGCCTAATGGGATCTACAAATACTTTGAGTAGGTTAAAAAAAAAAAGATGTCTCCAGTTTTTCAAGATTAGATAAATCAAAAAGTCGATGAAAACATGTTATCCTACACCTCAAGAAGCTACACCGTTTTAGGATCTTAGAAACAAACAACAAAACATTTTTTTCTGGAGTTTATGCAAGAATTCTGCTGTAACTTTGAGCTGAATCTGATGATGGCTGATTACAAGCATGCAGGTGTTCAGGTTCATATGGCGCAGGACACACATTTATTGTCTCTGATTTGTTTCCTCTCTGCTTCTGTTATGAACACAGTCCCATTACTGTATCTTTTAGCCTCCTATTTGCCTGATGGTGATGTTAAATTCCAGTATTATGATGCTGAATGAAATGTGCAAAAAACCTTTCAGAGATCACAGAAAGAAAAACTACATGAACTAAAGAAGTTACTTGCTGGATTATATGTAAGCAATATACATTATTATTATATTATATGCAAGTAAATCATGCTATATAATTTTTCTTGTGTTCCTTAGATGTTCAGATCCATTTACTATATATTTACATATATTTATGTATTGTGTTTTTTACCACACTTCGATACGGTTGTTTCAAACAACTCAAAACACTCTAGGAAGTTACCAATCTCTGAGAAAGAGTCCTACAATCTTGAGACTGCTCTTAACCTTCTCTTTGCTTTTACAGCATAGGATCAATCCATAGTGAAAGAACAGCAGAAAATGCCTTAAAATAGATATGTAAAATGAATAAAAATAATTTCATCATATCTAAAAAAACAACAAAACTCTTGTTAAAGCAACCAATAACAACTAACTGGGATGAGGTGTACCGGAAAATAGTAAGGACCAGGATCTGTTTTCTTAACATTCCCAGAGCGTGCATGTTCCCAGCATCCCAGCATACCAAAGAAAAGAAAAAGAAAGAAAAATAGAAAAAGAGAGGGGAAAATAAAGGGAACAAGCACACATCTAAACAATAACTACTCTGATTTTGTATTTTCTCTAAGTGAGTTCACATGTAGGATAACAATTTTGTTGTTGAAGCCAGACAGCTTTTAGCTACATGAAGCTGCTGGAGCATGTAACTCATTCTGAACACACCAGGCTGCTTCAAAGAGGGGAAATGCTAACTTATATATCAGTAATTTGCAGTAATAGAAAGCTGTTACTAAATCAATGTCTCATCTGGAAAATAAATGTTTCAATTTCACCTTACAATTAAGCTAGTGGCAAGAGACTATTATCCAGTGACTTTCTATTAGATCAGCATGGTCTCAGGCATCTAGGTATAGCAAACACTTGCCTAAAAGATAAAGAACTGTTTTCTACGGTCATCCTCAAAAAAATACAAACAAACAAAAACTCCAAACGGAAATAAAAAACAAACCCACTAAAACCCAATGTGGTGAGATTTTTTTGCGGATGATCAAGACTTTTACCACAGTCAATCTTGCAACCCTTGTCAGCCTGATAACATACAGATAACTCAATATCCAATTTGAGACAATCTTGACACTTTCTGCATTCCCCAAATTCTTAACCAAGTAATTAACTCCCGTATTACAACAACTAATCTAAGAACAGATGCTACCTAATTGTCAGATAAATTCTTGATTTCATGGCAGGCTTTCTAAAGAAAACAGGCAACCACTATGATTTCAAAGGCAACCACTATGATTTCAAAGACAATCAAGAGATGGCCAGTGACATCTCAACATCATGCAGCTTGTTGAGGGCAGACATGTAATTGAGATTCACATTTCTCAAGGACTACTAGGGAGGGTTAAGTTTAAAAAAAACTCGGAAAAATAACTCCAATAAACTCTGAAAAACTTCCCCTCTTCAAAGAGCAACCATTGATTTTTGCATTTTTTTCTCTTTTTCAAAATGAGAACACAGAGAACGAGCTAAAGCAAACAAATAATGGAGCACAGAATTTCTGTCAGTCTTTTAACGCTTATATAATACAATTAATTATACAGAAAATACTGCTCATTTTATCAAGTGAGTTAGAATTCAAGAAAAAAAAATCCTTGGATACCCTGTTGGGACAGGGAGTCTCAAGACACCTGGAATTTGAGGTTTCAGGTTTCCATAATGGAGCTACAAGGTAGGAAGACCCACATGGCTGAGCTTCAGGCTCCACAGGCAAGCAATTTTCAAGATACCGTGTTTGAAGAAAGCTGTCAGAGGTTTCCGAACTCCCTAAATATCTATGCTTATGTCAAATAACAGTATGGAACTCCTTTTGTAATCAACTACTACTAATATGAAATGGATTCAAAGAAAATTGTAAAAAAGTCTCATTTAAGAAGTTTTTTGTTCATAAAACATTTTTGAGAGGCACTTTACTGAGGCATGAACAGTATTTATATACAAACATTGATAACTTGAGTCATACTCTAAAGAATGCAGAGCAATCACATGATACGGTCAACAGAACAGGGTATATTGACACCATGTTTTGTGTGCCTCATCACATTTACTTTAGAGTACAGGAATACTGAAAGCTGATGTTTGATCTCTCAGCATTCTGTACGAAGCTTTTGTTTCTTTTTCTGTTTAGGTAACATCGGTCAGGGAACAACAAAGCTACGACACATAGCTAAACCTGTGGCCCAAGATGCACGTAGCCATTATCACTGTCATCAGCTGAAGTGACGAAGCATTCTCCAGCTCCATGCTTGAGTGTAGTGCTTAATTGCCAGTGGGTTATCCAGACTGTGGGCTGCTGCTGTGTTCAAATTCACAGTATCACAGAATAGCTGAGATTGCAAGGGACCTCTGAGATCACCTAGTCTAAGCCTCTGCTCAAGGAGGATCAGCTAGGGCAACTTATCCAGGATTGAGTAGCTCCAAGGATGGAGAGACTGCACAACCTCTCTGGGCAACTGCACCAGTATTCGACTACACTCACAGTGAGGAGGTTTTTTCTTGTGTTGAGACAGAATTTTAATGTATGTCCATTGCCTCTTGTCCTGTCACTGGGCCCTACTGAGAAGAATCTGGCTCCATCTTCAGTCCCCCCCACCTGGTACTTATGTACACGGACAATATCCCCTTGAGCCTTCTCACCTCCAGGCTGAACTACCCCAGCTCTCTCAGCTTCTGCTTATCTGAAATATGCTCAAGACCCTTCATGGCCCTGCTCTGGACTTACTCCAGTAAGTCCTTATCTGCCTTGTACTGGGGAGCCTGGGTTACTCCTCAGAATTTTTCATTTCCCCATTTTGAACTTCATAAGGCTTCTGTCAGATCACTTCTCCAGCCTGTTGAGGTCCCTTTTAATGGTGGCACAACTCTCTGATGTACCAGCCTCTCCTCCCAGTAAATTCCTGACCAAGGGAGAAACAAACTCATTCAAAACATCACCAATTCAGTTCTGTCCTGTGCAGAATCTTATTCTGGAATCTTAGTCTTCTTAAACAAGAAGTAATAACAAACAAAACTTAGCCCACTTTTGACATCAAAACATTCCATATTATTTTCAAATAACAGTTCTACATAAAATCAAAACTTTTTTTGTGAAAGTGTATCTGCACACTGTAATCTTCCTACCAGACAGAAAAAGGCCAGTCACCATCCAAAATCCGATTATCCTCAGAGAGTAACAACATGCAGTCTTGTTTCTACTTATATCCTACACGTAGGTTTATGCAATAATTACCATGTAACAGAAATTAATTCCTAATTATAATTACTTTTTAAATAGCATTTTCCTTCCCCCCCCCCCCCCCCCCTCTTTTTCAAAAAACCAAACTA
>NW_010433041.1:23407-31180 GCF_000710305.1 Buceros rhinoceros silvestris
CCCCCCCCCCCCCCCTTTCTTAAAATAGGACCCATAAGATGACTGAGTGCTGGAGTGTGGCTTGGCAGATTCTTCATGCTTGGCAGTGAGCACCAATGCTGAGGTTCATATGCAGAGTGAGTGAGGGGGGAAAATTAACTATGGTTGATGAAATTATAAATAACCACAAATAGGCATTTCAAGGTACCAAAGACCATGTCTTTAAGTTGAAAATTACAAGAATTTTTGGAAGTTATTACCTAAAGAAAAAGCATGACAAATACCAGTAAAGACAAGAGCACCAATTCATTAAAATTAACAGCATAAAAATAGTGACATTTACCATATCTTTGTCCACTGGCAAACACATTTGCTGAAGTATGTGGGCTAACGCCATTTCATCATCAAGCATTAGAACATTGATTTTTGTGTAGAAACAACAGCAAAAAACATATCATTTCAGAAAAAAAGAAATAGATTAAAATCAAGTCAACAATTATCTATATTTGTTGACCCAACAATAAACGCTACAGCTATCTAGTCTGTATGTTAAAATACGGTTTTCACATTGCATTAAGGGTTTGCAAAGCACTTTCTGGTTAGGTCCTGTGAATTTCTCATGCTGGTGAGAACCGCAGGAAATAAAATTTAAAGTTAATAAAGAAATAATTTAACAGCGACACTCTGCATCTCTCAGCTGATCTCTTCTAAGTATAAAGGAGGCAGCCTTCAGTGAAATCACATTTCTTTACTGTACATTCAAGCTGGAACTTACTGAATTTCCAGGACAAAATTCCTTCTCATTTATAAGTAGGCAACAGGAAATAATTTGATTTCCCTGTTATTTAGCTATCTCAAAGCATCCAAAATTTAATTGCAATGTGTTATTTTAACTACTATTTTAGGATTTTAAATTATTTTTCTGATACATATTTAAATAGAAATATGACTGTCTTAATGTTCTCAGTGTATCAAATATTGAGAGGAAGCATGTCATTTGGTTAGGAAAAATCACTAGACATGGTAGAAGTCTTGCACAGTATGAAACAATCTGAGAGATTTTGTGTGCCATAGTAACAAAATAAGACTTGCAGGTGAGAATCTTGCAGGACTGAAGTTCTATGCTGCTTGTTTTATGTTTGTCTCTGTAAACATAATATTCTAAAATTTATAGGTAATCTATACATTCAAATTTTAATGAAAGCTTGAGTTCAAATATTAAGATTAATTGTAATTATTAGAAAATAAAATAGTCAATAATTAGTATAGATATCTAGTGGAAGTTTATAACTACCAATGATAGGTATCATAACCTAACGCGTTGGTAATGCTATTTCACAACTCAGTCATCACATAGTGATGTGAGAGAGTGACATAGGCAGTACCACAGCCTAACCCTCTGCATAATAATTAACTGTAAAAATACTTAGTCATAAAGAATTCAGTCAGACAGCATTGATACCAGGACCGGCAATGCCAGAATATTCTACTAGTTACACCTGAACAAGTGATGGGGACTTTTTCTGAAAACTAACAACAGAACACAATCCTCTTAGAGACTGTATTTCAGTTTTACAGTACCAGAAACATCCGAGTCACAGGAACAACTGCACTGCATCTCCTGGAGCTAATTCATCACCAAGTCATTTCTACATTCCACGTGTCTCATTGAGACATAATAATTATAGGGAAACTTCATGCAGAGAAGCAGAAGGTAGTCCTCTGAACTACAGGACGTAAAACACAGAGCCAAATGTAGACATCACCTTATTTTGAGTCTTGGCAGATTAGTAACAAAACTGACAGTATTTGGAATTTAGTACATTGTCCAAGGAACTGAGCATTCCTATTTGGATCCAATGAAATGACACTGAAGCAATGTACAAAATACATATTTGGTATGTCCAGGCTGACTGTGCACAAACGTCAATCCTACACATCATAAAATGTTAATTCCTAAGATTTGTATTTCAAATAAAGCAAAATAGCAGCCCAAACACCCAAGCTTCTCACCTGCAAAAGAAAAATTGCTAGGAAATACTAAATCAACATTTTCTGGCACACCCCTACCCCCCAGCTCAGTAGCCCCAATGCTACTTCCTTCTTACATAATTTATTTTCCACTTTCACAGTTAAAACTTTCTCAGGAATGAGGTTCATATAATCCTATTTAGTAATTCCTAACATGGAGTATCAGTGGTCTTCCTCCATAACGTATTGGGTTTGACTGGCTAAGTTTTAGTAGCAAGTGGCTACAGGGGTGGCTTCTGTGAAAAGCTGCTAGAAGCTTCCCCGATGCCTGCCAGAGCTAATGACAGCCAGCTCCAAGACAAACCTGCCACTGGCCAAGGCTGATCTAGTCAATGATGGTGGTAGCACCTCTGGTATAACATATTTAAGAAGCAGGGGGAAAAAACCTGCACAACAGCAACTGCAACTGGAGTGAGAGAGTATATGTGAGAGAAAGAACTCTGCAGACAGCAAGGTCAGTGAAGAAGAAGGGTAAGGAGGTACTCCAGCTGCCGGAGCAGAGATCCTCTTGCAACCCATGGTGAAGACATGGTGAGGCAGGCTGTCCTTCTACAGCCCATGGAAGGTTAAAGGAGGAGCAGATATCTACTTGCAGCCCATGAAGGACCCCACACTGGAGCAGGGAGATGCCCAAAGGAGGCTGTGACCCTGCAGGAAACCCATGCTGGAGCAGGCTTGCTGGCAGGACTTGTGACCCCATGGCGGATGCCACACTGGAGCAATCTGTTCCTGAAGGACTGAACCCCATGGAAGAGACCCAAGCTGGAGCAATTTGTGGGGGGCTATCTCCCATGAGAGCAGGGGAAGAGCACAAGGAGTCATCCCATTGAGGAGGAAGGAGCAGCAAAAACAACATGTGATGAACTGACCGCAACACCCATATTCCATCCCCCTGCATCACCTGCGGGGAGGAGGCAGAGAATTTGGGAGTCAAGCTGAGCCTGCGAAGAACGGGGATGAGGGAAAGGCGTTTTTAAGATTGGGATTTATTTCTCATTATCCTACTCTGATTTGATTGGTAATAAACTAAACTAATTTCCCCAAGTTGAGTCTGTTTTGCCTCAATGGTAGGTAATTGGGGAGTGATCTCCTTGACCTTACCTCAACCCATGAGCCTTTCATTATATTTTCTCTCCCTTGTCCAGCTGAGGAGGGAAGGGATACAGTGGCTTTTGTGGGGACCTGAAGTCCAGCCAGGTTCAGTCCACCACACATAAAGAACCATGGGAATATAAATAATTTGCAAACGTCTGTTACTGGTATAGCGTGGCTACAAAAAAATCTGTTTTAATCCTGCTGGGTATATGCAAAACAGAAGACACCAACTGACACTACAGTCTCTCTGGACCTTCACATAGCTAACCAGCACAAATTCAGGTGGTAATAAACTAAACTAATTTCCCCAAGTTGAGTCTGTTTTGCCTCAATGGTAGGTAATTGGGGAGTGATCTCCTTGACCTTACCTCAACCCATGAGCCTTTCATTATATTTTCTCTCCCTTGTCCAGCTGAGGAGGGAAGGGATACAGTGGCTTTTGTGGGGACCTGAAGTCCAGCCAGGTTCAGTCCACCACACATAAAGAACCATGGGAATATAAATAATTTGCAAACGTCTGTTACTGGTATAGCGTGGCTACAAAAAAATCTGTTTTAATCCTGCTGGGTATATGCAAAACAGAAGACACCAACTGACACTACAGTCTCTCTGGACCTTCACATAGCTAACCAGCACAAATTCAGGCATCTCTGGAAAAAACTCTCTGTAGTAAAGAATCAACATTTAAATTGCGAGTCTTTAAACATGTACTTGCCTTATTGCATTCCCAGTCTTTATTTCTTCTTCCTCTTTGCCAAGCTCTATGTGGCTTTTTAAAAATTTGTTTTGAGCCATTCTGTCAGCCTGTTTCAGAAGATTTTCTAATTTAACATTTCATTATCTTCTTTCCTTCAACTCTGAGTGGTTCGTCATTTCCTATAACCATCATGCTGAGCTACCCAAGTGCACTTCTGATTTTTATCTGCCAGCTGAGAAGGCCAAGGTCTGGATTTATTTTTCCCTCTCTTTCTCACTCTTTTTCTTCTAGTCAGCAAGTATTTAGTCTTTTTCCGCATCATAAAGTAAGGTGCTGACCTGAATGGGTTTGAGTGTTTTCAGATGCTGCTGGAAATAAATGGATACCAAGGACAGGCAGTCTTTCACAGGAACTGGCCACTAGGTTAAAAAATGTAAATAACTTACCATGAAATACTCCTACAGAATGAACAGTCATACATATACTTGTTTTAAAAATTGGTGCATCTAATTATACAAAACAAAATCATTTAAATGAATGACTTTAAGCAGAAGGTTAACTTGCAATGAGGCACGTGACTTTTTTTTTTTTTTTTTAGAGGCAACTAACATCATGTTCATTAACGAAAGTGTGCTGGTCTCATTTTAAAACAGATGTTTAGGTTAATTGTATCCCTACAGGCTGAAAAATTGTGCATTTACTTGATGGAGGTCTGACAGGCAGGGGCTGGCTCCAATAGAAAGGGCAAGTAACAGTCTCAATAAAATGTCCTGTCTGAGCATAGAAGTTCTGCTAAGAAACAGATGCTTCAAGAACAAATGAACTTTAACACATACATAGCTTACTCAATGTCATTCAACTGACTCAGAATTCAGTGTAAATCCATGTAAAAATATCAACTGGGTAATGTTCAGGGGTTTTTACCAGTAAGTTATTTCACTGAAAATTATCCTGAGACAGAACTGATGAATACTTGTATAGAAAAGGAGAGAAAATGAAATTGGTTTAAAATTGTCAATATTTATTTTACAAGGCTTATTTCCTTTGAAATAACGAACCATCAAGGAAATCCAGAAAAGAAGCCAAGAAGGGAGAGGACAATCCAGGGAGAAAGGACACACTGAAGATGACAGGATGCAAAGACTGTAAGATCTCCTTTATCTTATGTAGCCTGACAAAAGCTGTTATTTATGAAATATTACCCAACAGGGATATGAAAAATGACTAGAGATGCATTCAGTGAAAATAGGGCAATCCCAATGGCAATAAAGTAACACAGAGGACAGAGAACTGAATATATGCAGATGTTTGCTGAACCAGAGGATCAGAAGAACGAGCTGTGAATAAGATGCCTAAAAACCACATGACTGTGATGAAAAAGCAGAGGACTCCCGGAGGAGGAATAGAGCTGAGCAATCCAGAAACCTCACTAAGGAGTGAGAAAAATATTAATAAACTACATGCAGGAGGAAAAAAAATGGAGGATATGCAGACTCAAGCAAAAAAGAAGAAAGGCAGCCAAGGCTAGAATCCATGAAAAATGAGAATAAACAGATATTAAATGGATATAGAAGACAAAATTGTCTCGAAATAGAAACAGAAAAGACAGGAATAATTTCAGATCCATATGAAGAGTAGAAGAAAAAAAAAATCAGATTTTTAATCCAGGCTTAGCAGAATGGAAGAGATAGTCCAAAGAACTGAAGTTTGCATCATGTGCCAATTAGAAACTATCCATATTTCAGGTCTCAGAGGGAGTGTACTGGCATCTGACTGTACAACTACAGATCAGTTTCTCAGTGGTAGCGGGTTGCCTGCATGTACTTACCCGGCAATAGACGAGAATTAATCACCAAAAAGAAAGAAAAAACCACGAGCTGATCATAAATATAAATGATTATTTTATGGATAGGTTTTGTGAGGTGCATTTTGGGATCTTCTGTGTATGAAGACAGGAAGTAAAAATTGAATTTCATTCAGTGGTGGACATCATTTTCTATTCAATGTTTGTACAACTGTAAGAGAACTAAGTAATTTCTAGGACTGAGCTTCATACAGAAGAATAGGAATGTAGGGAAGTGCAGACTAAAGGATGGAGAGACCCCAGGGAAGGCAAGATGAAAAACCAGTAAAACCAATGTGCATTATCGATAGAATCGGTAATCTTAAAGGAACTAATGTCAGACAGAGAAATAACCGTACCTAATTTGGCATAAAACCACTTTTGACACAGAGAAGCATTAAAGATATTTGTATGTTACGCAAGTAGTAATCTAAAGCAATTTTCAAACTACTCGATGTGATGCACAGAAGATAAAGTGATTCATTCTCAAATGGATGCTTGAAACTAGTATGAACTGAAAGTACTTCAGTAGTATTATTTAAATATCTTTCTAGATACACACATATAGAAATGCCTACATTCAAACTATAATGTCCAAACTTCACAAAATACCTCACCAATAATGGGAAAAATCTGATTTATGTATTGCCAGAGAAACACGTTATTATTAAATTACTCATTATTCCTTCCTACCAGTTCTGACTGGAAATTAAGTCACATGGTAGAAAGAATGAAGTGGACCAACTAGACCAGTGAGTCAGGTAGTGATAAAGAAAGAAGTAGTAGCCATGCCCTTAAGTTACATTCTCATGTTGTTATCATCTTTAAAGACTGGGAATTTTTAACATACATACAAAAAGCCATTCACTAAGGATATTGAAATCCACATATGACTAGTTTTTTTTTTCATTATCTTCCTCACTTCAAAACAAAAATTGAGCATATCATTTATGAAGGTGATATTCCTTTAAAAATAATAACAACTACAATGCTGGATAATATGCTAATTGTGGTAGAGGAGATATATTCTAATCCATTCAGACACTGCTGATTTTACAAGGAGTCTCTTGGTAAACATCCCAGCTAAATTTATCAATAGGGATATTTCCAAGTGTACTCATATTTATTATCTTTCTTTTCATTCTATCATCTACCATGGTTACTCTTTTTCAGAATAAAAATGAAGATTCAAAGTATTTTATCTCCTGCATGTCTATAATTTAACAACGTTATTTCATTTTGTTCTGAAAGAATCAAATGAGTGAAGTATTTTTAGAGTGTAGGATTATAAGGATTCATCACATTAAGCACTGTAAAGTTCAATAACCCAGGGATATAATTTTTAACCAGTAGAGGATGGAAAAGAATCATAACTCATATCTAGATATCAATCAAGAGAGCAAAACTTGCAGCTGTGGTATCACAGACTGGATATATAAGACTTCTGAAATTGAGGACAAATTATTTAACAATGGCTTTTACAAATTTCAAAGTTTTTTTTATATCCTGTAAAGCTGAAAGGCTTTCTTTCCAGGGAAATCTTTCAGCACTCTGTTGATACTAAGTTCATTAAACCATTTAGATATTAAAACCAAGACATTTCTAAAAATCTTAATGAGCAGCAAGATGGTTCTACAGGAAACGTTTCACAGTTCCAGAGTGAAAACCTGACAGTCTGAAGCAACTGCTTTTATTTTTCTTCCTCATAATTTGAGTGAGCCAACTAAAGAATAAACACAAACTCTTCTTATTCTTATATATGGTTTTTGTGTGTATAGAAGCTATCTGTGTATCAAGGCGCTTGCTCTTAGCAATGTACGTTAATTATTTTATGCAGATCACAATATATTACTGTGTTTAAAATGTCTTGTCCTTTTCTTTAACAATTTGCATAACTTTCTGCTGTGCACATGCACTTTCAGCCTAGACAACACCATTGGATGCTGCCGAGACACAGGGGCGGAGGGAGAAATTGCCTGCACGCTCTTCTACAACTCTGCACAGGGTCACAGTGGGTGTCAGCTTTACAGCTCAGAGAATCATTGGCAACATGTGTGAGAACAGAGAAAGAACGAAAAGAGAGAGTAGACCGGAGCTCTCCCTCCCTTCTCCTCTCCTTCCTCTTTCC
>NW_010433041.1:31267-49187 GCF_000710305.1 Buceros rhinoceros silvestris
TCCCTACCCCACATCTCAACATATTGAAATTGAACCCCTTATCTACCTATTTTGCTCAGCTGAGCCAGATCTGTGTGATAAAGAATCCTTGTACCTGCTTCTGCATAAGGCAAAGTCCACACACCAGAATCAAACACTCTCTTAAGATCTCAGCTAAAATTGTCTTTTTTTTTTAATATGTCCAGTAATAAAGATCTACTGATATTCTGCTTTGTAGCCTGTACTGCAAATGCCAGCACTAGCTATTTTTACCAGAACACGGCCAATCTTACTGCACAGCCAACTTGCCCCTCTTGGTACAAGAGGATTCAACACTAATTGTTATTCCAAGCTGTGCATAAGAGAGAAAATACTGCAGAAGGAATGGAAAGGGATCTGAGGAGCAGCACTAATCATCTGGCCTCCGGAATAGATTTTGGCAGCATGCACAGCTAAAACATTTATTACTCAGCCAAGCAGCCAAACAGATGCTGGAATCCCAGGACCTGCTATAATGTCCAAGACAATTCTGGGTACACACCACATTTGAAAGGCAGCGACACTGAATTGTAATGATAATCAGCATTCCATTTACCAGAAAATTATTTTTCATACATTTTATGACAAAATATGCAAATTAATGCTACACAGGAAAAAAAATAAAGTAGCAACACAAAGGTGTTTTGGCACATTTCTGCCTGAAACCTGGAGTTTTCAAAATCAAAGAACTTTGGAGAGAAAAAATCCTGAAAGCCTATTGTTTTCTATTTGTCTGTTGGTTGAAGCCAGAACCATAATAACCAATTTAACCAGATACCATGAGTTTGGCTTCTGGTATGGCTTGTTACATCTCACCGTGACATTTAAAATACTAAACAAGTAGTAGATCACATCCTTTGAGTATTTAGGAAGACTGTATCATGTCAGACATCCATGTAGAGGAACTTCGGGTTAAAAGAACAGCAATGACATAATATAGACAGTTTGGTAGTTCATCGTCCCCAAAGAAGTCACTCGCAGCAATCAGTTAGGGCCATGCCTAAGGCGCGTGTTGTTTTATTGAAAACCCAAATTCAAAATTTTTAGTTTTGCCTTTTTTTTTTTTTTTTTTTTAAGAGTGTATGACAAAATAAAAGGAAATAAATTAACCATTTTCTGGATTGAATGGGGCAAACATTTTAAATCTTCGTATATTTTATTGCACTTTAAAATAAAATAGGCTTTACATTGTAAAATGTGATTTGATTTTGTGGAATTTGATTTTTCACAGGGAATTCTGTGTTGGTACAGCACCCTGACTGTAGTTCTGTTTTAGTATAGAAGTATAGATTTGGGCTTTTTTTTTTTTTAAAGATCTTTTTAAATACTTCATATTTTTTCAGTAAAAGTAAAGTAGGGTGAAAGATATCAATCAGAAGGTAAATATCTGCAGCTGACAAACAGGAACCTAGAAGATCAGGAGACAGAACTATTCAGAGCATTTCTCTACTGAAGTGAAGTACAGGATTCTCTGAAATCATGACTGAAACTGAATCAGAGAAAACCAGGATGCCTGCATGTAGGCAAAGACACCTACATGCAGTGTTAATATGCTTACTCCATAAAGGAAAGTTGGAAAATTAAATGAAAACTTTTTTTTCCTCTGCTAAAATTAGTTCTATAGTAAAATTAAACAATTTTGAACTAAAAGACTGGTAAAAGAAAAGCACTACCACCATGTTAAGATCCCTCTTTCAGAAGGATCACAAAGCCAACCCTATACCTTGGCATCCATGTAACAAGTGGCTTTATAGGATAAAAGCCTTCATAATGAAATCATGAATTGCTAGTGAACTGTGAGTGTTCTCTTCACTAGAACTATTTAATTTTCCCAGGTTTAATGATCTGATTTGATTAAAAGTATTTAAATATATATCACTATGCTGCAGAAGTACTTGAAGTATTAGCTGAGAAAACTCTAACACACAATAACAGATAGAAATGCAAAAATTAATCTCTTGTTTTCAACTTGAGGCAAGTATCAAAACCCAGTAGAATTCAAACACTAGCCCAGATATCTTAGAGATAAAGTACTACGTTGCATAACTTTTCCCCAATATTTAATCATCATCTTCTTCTTCATGGCTTGGCTTCACGGACAAAGATTTGGGAAGGGCTTTACCCACGCTTACTGCAAGCGTGCTGATGGCTGAAAAGGCCAATGCGGGATAGGCAAGACCGGTTGCAAAAAGCACAGCGGAAGGTCTCCCTGGGTGGTATGGTCGAGGCACGGTTCTTTCTGTGTTGCATAACTTTTTCCCAATATTTAATAACTTATTAATATATTAGCTTATTTTTCAAAAAGTTTAAAAAATATAAATTAACACTTAACACGTTTCCTGGAATGTTAGTGGTGCCAATATCATAAAACCATCTTTCAGTCAGCTCCCACACTAATACATACCAAAAAACAAATAAAATCAGTCTTATTGCTTTTAAATGCCTAACTCTTGATTAATTTCAAATAAACTTCATCAAGTTCAGAGGTAGGATATTTCAGTAGATCCACTTCCAGCAGAAATTGGTATTTATAAAATAACATCTCTGAAATTCTACAGCATTTATGTTCTAGATTTACTTCTGAAAATGGGAATTCTGCTTTTTTGTTTTGCAGAAACATTTGAAAATTCTATTAAAAATGTTTAAGAAAGACAATCCAAGTCTGGAAGAGCACCTAGAATTATAACAGAAGAACATTTTGTTTCAGATTTGCCACTATTTCTGTTCCCATTAAGAACCTTGTGTTACATTTAATAATTAATTAGTTTTGGATAAAATTTCAAGGCCAAAATATATTTGCAAGTATTCAGCTCGAGAATATGTTATTGTAACATTCTGGTGATGGATCGTTATCAGGCAGAATGTTTTAAGCCTATACTGATAATTCCTTGCTATAGCTGGTACCTTCAAAATAGCATGTACCTAACCATATAGTCTTTCAAGGAGGGACAAATTAACCTTGGTTATAAGCAGTCTTTCCTTATCCTACCTTACCGTCTTATATTTTGATAACTTAAGACAGAAGTAATGGTAAATGTAATGTCAAGTGAATACGCTAGACCATCCATCTAATAAATCTAAGGTAAACCCAGTACCAAAATACAAGGACCAACTCACGATGGAGGATACTGTTCAAGTTGTTTGGCTTTCTCAGTTCTGACAGAAACAAGATTTTTCATCAAGTTAGAAATACCTTTTAACAGTTTAAATAGAGTATTTAAAAGTATTTTCATTTGGGAAGCTTTAGTAAACTACTTGGGGGGAAAAAAAATCATAATTAATTGTTAGAACATAGAAAAATAATACTGACCCTAGAGTTCTTTGCTTAAGGTTCTGCATCAGTGTTTTCTTTCCAGGTTTAATATAGAACCAACCAAGCAGTACTTAGGGACTTAGCTGCAACTAGCATTTCTTTTATATTTACCCCAAGCCATAATCTTTGGTATTTAAAACAGGCTGACGCTGAAAAATCCTTTTTAGGTCCATTTCACTCATTACATGTGTTCACAAATAACTCACTCATTAAAATAATGAAAAAATATATTAAAAAATACAGAAATAGAAGAAACAGTAATGTCACATCATCTACATGAGACATAATTATATAAACCAATTTCTGTTTCCAAATTTAAGGGTGTCAACACACACACAAAATCAGAAACTTGAAACATTCATTTTTCGACCTCCGCTGTAGTAAAACTGCACTGTTTGTTTATCCCTTAGAAGAACCCATGAGAAAAATAGTTTCAGTTTCTCGGCTGTGATCAAAATCTATCAATAGAATAAATCTTAAAATATTTTGAACCAGGTGACTTAATTAGTAAGACTCACTTGCCTGTCTGTTATTACTATTTAAACCAAATAAGAAAAGCACAAAGAAGTTTTATTGCTTCTTTAGTCATTTAAGGAATCTGATGTAGCATGCCAAAATATTTACACAGAACTTTATCAACATTATGGTTTCTGAATAAATGGTATTTATTATCCATAACACCTTCCATAAATAAATGACAATGCACTTTTTTCTAGTTTTTTGGAGTTGTTTGAGGTTTGGGGTTTTTTTTAAAGGAATATTCTTGCTCCCATGGTTTTATTTCCCAGCATTTCTACATTTCTTCCCGAAGAATATTTCTTTTCAAACTTGCAGCCTGAGATACCCAAGACATGCAGAATTTGTTCAATACGACAAAAAAAACAGTCAAAGAGTTAGTACTCCAGTCAGGATAAAAAACACTGTAGCATCAAAACAGAATTTTTTCCAGTTGTTCCTAGAAGTTTTGATTGCCCCCAGGACTAAGCACTGGTACTGGATATTTACATATATGATGTACTATTACAAAGGTGAAACTGAAGTCCACCACCACACTTGCTATCAGAAATTAACATACACTTTGGAAGACTTTAAGGAGCAGCAAAATTTTGACTGTCACCCCAACAAAAGGAGCGTATGAACAAACAGTATGTGTAATCGATGATTATTAAGCTGTAAGAGACATCGATTAATCACAACTCTGTATCTGACTGTTTTAATGGGATCTGGGCTGGGAAAGGCTTTGTTTCTAGCTGGTAGCTGTCCAAACACATTCAAAGTGATGTCATCATGTTCAAGACATATCACTGTCAACACTTTAATCAACTCATCAATGCTAATGAAGTAGTGTCATGTAAAAGCACTATTTCAAATTCTGATTGAGAGGAAGTAAAGCAGGAGCAACCACAGGCACAAAAAGCAATCCTTGTTTGTGTGCTTTGTCTAACACCTTTCCTAAAGCGGTAACACCAGTGCAGACTTACATCTAGAGCAAACATTGCAGCAGATGGTGCATTATGCACCTCAGACAGGGAGGGCAACAGGGTGCTGGTACCCACCAGGCAGATTAACCTCAGTCCCCTTGCGCGGAGGATTTCCTCGTATGTCTGGCCTGCAGTTCCCATATTCTGCTTTGGGATGAGCACGATACAGTGTTAACAGGGATTTAGGAAAAGACTCCTGTTATTACTAACAGGAGCTGCATGACTAATTCCCAGTGCATGTGGTAGAAAGACAACCAGAAGGTCCATTCTGTTTCAGCAGCAGATTTATTTTATTTCAAAACCTAAATGGGACTCTGGAAAAATACTGAATTAAAAGCCAGATTTGGGTCTATTTTATTGGGATTGCACTGTCCTGCAGTGGGACTGTAACGTGCAGAAACAGGCAGGTAAATTAACTCCCTAGACTCCTCCCTGTCACTACTTGGGTTTTGACACTAGATACATAGAAAAGCAAGAATAACTTTCATAATATTTCTTTCTGCAATCAAATAAGCCACAAGGCAATAACCTGGCTGTAGTGGATGGATATTTCGTAATCACGTATCACATACTTTTGTGGCGAATTAAAAGGGACTACTTCACAAGAAGCGCGTCACAGTATTTCAAAACAAGCAAATTGCTATATATGTAGGAAGCCAAAGAATATTATTTTATAGCATGTACTGGTTTGTTGGGTTTAAATAGGTGGTGCTCATTAGGCAGTAGGCTAAACCAGTTTCCGAGTTTTAAAAGGCTAAACAGAGGATGGATCCACTCATCCAGAAAATGATATGACCGAAATTTTATATTTGACTCCTACTTTTAAAATTATAAATTATAACTGCAATAAAAATGAAACACAAATAGGGAAGAAAGACTGTCATGGATAACATAGTGTTTAAAAGTCAGTGAGTCTCAAATTCCCAGCTTCGTACATCAAAAAAATAATTGACATGACAAAGTGTGATCAACAGATCAGTCACATTTAGGAACAGCTCTGACTGTAATCACCCCTTTCCCCTAGAGAAAACAAACTGCTACTGTAAGAAGCAATAGAAGTGAAAACCAATCTCAAGGAAGAGTAGGCAAGACAAAAATCTACTCATTGAAAACTGTTCTGTGAGATTCAAAAGGTTTCTTTATTTTTCCTCTTACTTTCTACAAAACATACACAAGAAAGGAAGCAAAAATGAAATCTGCTTTCCAAAGGGTGAAATTCAGTCTAAAGAAACCTGGTTTCTGAGCAATAGAAGTTATAAGCTGTGTCTCATCAACCATTTCTCAGAAGAATTTCTTGTAATATCTGTTTTGTAAATGTTCACTAACAAACCGATGTAGACATGGAATTGCAGATCTACTGCAAACTGTTTTCAAAGTGTACAACTGTTCCCTACTGTAGAGGACACTGAAACCTCTGTCAAGAAATGACAGATAAGCTCACATGAACAGGAAGAAAAATGATAACAGCATTCAAGATATGTTTTCAGTCTTTCTAAGGCTATAAAAATTGCTTGTGGACGGTATTCCTTGTGAAAAGAAAATTAGGTCTAGTTTGGAAAGCTGTTGGTGAACAACTACATTCCAATTGCTCACTATGCTTCAGGTGACACCTGAACTTTGTTACTGTAAAATAAAACCCGGTGACAATTTTGTGTTTATCGATATGAAATCGGTGATTTTGATACTCAAGCTGTTACCTCTGAAAATACCACCTGCAACCAAAAGTTACCCAGCTACATAACAAGATAATTTTGCTGACGCAGAATTACAGTCTTCCTTGTAATATTCTAGGCTTCCACATCTCTGGTAATCAATATGATAGCCAGATCCAAAGAATCATGAGTTTCTCAGAAACCATATAAGTTGCACAGGCACTTACCTCTCCCAGAAAACGTTCACTTCTGTCTGTTATTATCATTTTGTTAGATATTAAAGTTGTACCTTTCCTGTGGCATTCATAACCTGTCTTAATTTCTAGGTTACCAGGATGTCCAGTAACGTTACATAGTATTCTTAGTAAGTGTCCTTAAGAATACCATTGAAAATGTTAAACACAACAACAATCATTTCACATACTGTTATGATGACAATCCTATATCAAAACTTCACGTGGTGTTTACAAATACCCTAATAAGTGGGGGCAAGCTTTTACAAAAATTTATCAATGAAGTGTCAATTCTTTTCAAACAAAAGCAAAGGAAATGGTCTGTCTCTTCGCTGTAATCCTGCAATTAAGATGCACTTTACCACTTATGAAAGCCAGAACCTCAGAATAATCCCCCAGGTCTGTCAGTCAGGCACACCATGCAAGAATAGGAGCTACTATGATTCTTACCCCCCATCGTACTGACATTTCCATTTTCATCCCTGTGTCATTTATGTACGCTGCACGCAACTATGGCCATGAATTTTAAAGAGCTCAGGTCACATTAGGGTCTCTCTTTCCTCTTGATGAGATTTTGAAAGAGGAAATGGAATATATCCTTGAAATTAGGATCCCAAACAAAACAAAACAAAAACCCCTTAAAAATACGATCCAATTTAATTTTTCTTCCCCTTTTTAAAAAATATACAGCCGTTTTGAATGCTGAAATGTCATTTTATTGACTAATTATTTTTCTTGATGATAAGCAGAGAAAAAGGGAGTTATTTTAATCTTGAAAGATAATGTCAATATTTAATTTTGAAATATAATTAAAGAACCCTTAGCAGTATATGCATATATGTTTATTATTTTTGACATAGTTTAGGAAAAAAATATTCAAATTCTCTGCTGAAGTCAGTTGCTGGAATTCTGGAAATGCTCTGCATGCAATATAAGTACTACCATCTCGCACAGCATTTTATTTGCCTGAACGTTATACGCTTTTGGGATACTCAGAAATGTTTTCAGCACTCGTCTTTGCCTGAGGCCAAAACCATGTAAAGAAAAGCTGTCAAGAATTGTTTGCATTAAATGAGAACACGGCATAGTGAAAGAATGGATAAGAAAATTAGAATATGTAAGAGTTTAGCTTCACCTCCAGTTCCATTTCTGAAACTCAGATCCAAACCTAATGGATCTCTTTAACTATGGCTCCTTCTAATTCATAAAATTAATCCTATACCTAATAAAGCACATCTCTGAGGTACCACTGAAAGAAGAAAATAAAAGAGAGTAAGAGCAAATCTGTACTAAAAATGGAGATGGAAATTTTGTTTGGATGTTATTTGTTTTTAAGAATGGGACACAAATAATGAGTGTAGCATTAAAACAAAATCACTTGGTTCACACGCTACTTACAGCCTTCATAAATATCTGTTGGTATGTGCACTGCTGCATGTTGGTAAGATGTTTGCCGTCGGAAAACAGGATCTTCTTCAAACACCGGTCTGATTCTCTGGCTGCCAGATTCAGTGTCATTCTTTTCAGGCTTTTTAAAGAAAGACATGTAAAAGGCAAAATATTACAAAGTATGCTGAAACCAATTCCATTCACATTTGCCTTTTTTTTACATACAAGACTCACAGCCTTTTTTTCTTAGCTAACATTCTGTATTTGTGTATAAACACACTTATTTGCTCCAGATCCAGAAATATTTGTGTATCCTTTATTTTAAATTATGAGTTATCCAATGTAACGCAGTGAAATGAAGAGCTGTAAAGGAAAAGTAACAGCCTAACACCTTACACACCTAAATTTAATCAGTGCATGGAATTTTTATACCCATAATGCAAGACAAATGCATTACCTTTTATTACCTGTAATAATTTCTACCAAATCTTAAATATAAATACAGTATATCTCATTTTTCCTTCTGTAGATTATATAGTAAAACACACATCTTAAAATAACATCACTAATACACATTTAATAAACAAATTTTTGAGAAACAGTTGTACACATCCAGACGAAGAAAGGAAATTATGCCTTCTTAGAAATTCTGATTAAAACAGGTTTTGTTCATTGGGTTATTTTAGTAAGAAGTCTCAATGAAATCTGATGTACTTTCCTGGCTTCAGCTGCCTGGGTGGAAAGGTTCCCAAGCACTCAGGTGCTCACCACCACATGCCTGCCTTGCGTTCCCATTCTCTCTCACCTGTCTGCACCCCAGTTTCTTGATTCCTTCCAATTCACTCGGTCATTTGGACTGTTTTTTAAAAATGTTGAAAAGCAGGAGATTTCTCTAACTCAGGTGCAAAAACTGCACAAAGTGCAGAAGCCCAGGAGATAATGAAGACCAAAGCGGAGGAGTTAATGTCTTTACTTGGCTCAGCTGCAGCTGGAACAGGAGGTCCCATGCCCTGAGTAGACTGCCACTTAAAATCGATAGTGAATCAGCTGTGGTACCAAATGATTACTCAGACCAACAATTGCTGGAAATTATAACGGTATTTTTAATACCACAACATCATCAGTTTTTGGAAGTGCGCTAGGCTTGAAAAATAGTGCTGACAAAGAAGCATATGTCTGATCAGTAAGGCACGCCTGTGCTGAGGCTAATCTTTACACACAATCACCGTGTCTATTATCCCCTATCAAAGTACAGACAGCTAATTTTTTTTTAAGTTACCCACAAAATAATCTAATTAAATTGCATATGTTTCCTCATCTGCTTCATCACAGTGTTAACAGAAAAATATTATACCAAGTACGCAGAAGTCTCAGATGGGTTTCAAGGAGGTGGTTACCTTTGTAAACATGAAAGGAAGAACTCATCTAACCAGTGACATCCACTGAATTCAATAACATAGCAGTGTGAAGCTCATCACCCCAGGCTGCCTTCACAGCCAATGAAGAGAAACGGGCATTTTTGAAGTGCAATTCATCTCATCTTAATTAGACACCTATTTCCCATTACATCAGTCATGCCTTAGAAGGGCCTCCTACTTTCCCTTGACTGTAGAGGTAGCCCTAGGGCAAGCTGCTAGATGTAAAGTCAGCAACACAGCAGTCTAGAATTCAGGGAGATGAATCTCACAACACAAGTCTATTAAACTCCTGGAAGAAAAGAAGGTGGGTACTAATTTTGACTACTTTTATGCAGCATAACTACTATATCTTATGCTAAAGAAGTTAAAGTTGTTACTTAATATTTGACTCTGGTGGATAAGAAGGAAGGGAAAACATAACTCTTAGTACTCAAAGGAAGGAATAGGCTTTTTTCTCTAAGCAAATCTATTACCAGGAAAAGTCCAAGAATATCATACCATTAAATAATCTAAATTAATAAGAAGTATAAATCACCTAAAAACATTATTCTCTTTGGACCACGACCTAAGATCACATGTTGCCTTCTACTTTCACGTGTATGTTATTATTTTCATTAATAGTTCTAGCAGACAGAATGACCTCTGTTACGGAGATTGACAAAGGTCTTCTGAATATCAGACTTTGGCATTTAGATGCTTCTAAGACAGTAACGTTTCAGTTTTGGAATGTGGATTAGAAAAGCAGGAAATGTTTGCAGCTTGAAATGTTTTGATCCAGTAAATCCACCAGAAAGGAACGTCATGTATTGGGTTTGGCTGGGACGGAGTTCACTTTTCCCACAGCAGCCCTCATAGTGCTTGGCTGTGTATTGGTAGCTAGAAAGGTGTTGAGAACACACCAGTGTTCTGGCTACTGCTGAGTGGTGCTCACAAAGCAGTGAGGTTGTCTCTCCAACCCTCCCCCCAAAGGTCAGTAGGCTGAGGGTGGGCAAGAGGGTGGGAGGGGACATAGACAGGACAGCAGACCCAAGCTGACCAAAGGGATGTTGCATATTATATGATGCTGTGCTCAGCAAACATAAGCTTAAGAAAAAGGAGTGGGGGACAGAGGCATTCATTAAAGGTGTTTGTCTTCTGCAGCAACCACTACATGTACTGAGACCCTGCTTCCCAGGAAGTGGCTGGACATTGCCTGCTGATGGGAAGTAGAGAATAGATCTTTTTATTTTTCTTTGCTTCTGTGCACGGTCTTTGCTTTTCTTTATTAAACTGCCTTTATCTTGATCAATGAGTCTTTTTTCATCTTATTTTCTCCCCCCTGTCCTGCTGAGGAGGGAGGGTGATAGAGACGGGAGTGATAGAGCAGCTTACGGTAGGGACCTCGCAGCCAGCCAAGGTCAACTCACCACAGACTATTACAACTTACTTTGAAGAGTGCAAACTGGAGCCAGGATCACTAAGTTTATGTGTTCTATGATTTGACAGCATTAGAATAGCTTCAAGCATTGTAATTTGGCTCAGTTTTTACATAGATTTTTGGTGGGTTTTTTTCTTCTATGCTATCATACAGGACCTTTTCCCTCAGAACTGCAATGCTGTATGTTAAAAAAATTCTGGAGTTCTTTTCACAAGTTATCTTTTGGCTTCATGCTGCTCAAAGTAATGAGTTTGTCTTGTCTAATTCTTTAAATGTAATCTCAACAATCAATCATTCATGTGAGAAAAACCCTCTCCTGCCTGAAAGACATTTGATTTAAAAAAAAAAAAAATCCAAAACCCTAATATTCTTAGTTCTGAAATTAGTACCAATAACTACAAACTCATAATGCTTTCAGAAAAGAATTGGGGACCGTTGTGCCATATCATTAGAATAAAATACGAGAATGAGTGGATGTCAAAAGGTTTCTTCCAACTAACTTTCCACAAAAAATGTTTGGTAGGGAGGGGGGTGGTAAAAGAGAAAGGTGGTAAACCATGATGTCCATCCTAGCAGGTCTTGCACAGAAGTTTTCATATTACATTTTATTTAGATTTTTTATTTAAATTTCTGAAGCATCACGTTTTTTCTCCTTGGTATTTCAATTTCATTCGAACTAATAGATACTAGCTTTCAGCCTCTCCTATCACTCATGTCCAATGGAAGAAGCTTCAAGTTTACTGTCAAAACTCGACTCTACTTTTTTTGAAATTGAAAGGGTTTAAATAATCCACCTGAATGCCTTAAACATTCAAACACAAAGCCTACTTCCCACATTTCTAACAGCACACACACAGAGGCTCCCCCAAAAACTAACTGTGATAAAGACCCAGTCTGTTATTCTTCCTGTCGAAATTCTATGATACCAAAAAAGAACATGAATCTAAAAACTCTTCTCAATTTAATTGATGCAGGGCTGTGAATCTACCAGAACTACATAAAGTAACAGAAGCTTTTCCATCCCTATTTTTGACTTTTTCTGGGAGTGAAACAATGCAACTCTCTGCCTCTAAACACGCAGAGGCACCAAATGACAGAATCCTTTAAAAGTTCTTTGGTTTCCTTCACCCAGGATTAATTTTGCTATTAAATCCTAAGTTCTGTCTGAACTAGTTCTGCATGCAACAGGCAAGTATCAGAAGCATTACAGGCAAATTAGAGTTGCATCCACTTGGCCCACTACCTCCTGACCAGCAAGACTAATGCTGTGCTGGTCTTTACATATCAATGTTTAGAATGGATCCTTCCATACAAAGTAAAACCTATTCAGTTTTCATTTCTCAAATTTATGAATTTCAAGTAACCTACATACATCTAAATTAGGGGAAAAAATAAGGAAAGATTAAAAAGATAAACCTCAATGTTATTAATTATTTTAGTCTGATATTTCTATCAAAAGCATGACTGGTTGTGGCATTGGTTGGCATAGTTTTAATAAGTAGTTAAACTCTGTTTTCGGGAAAGTAGCAAAACACATATTTTGAAGGAAAGTAATCCAGCATGTGAATATAATTAAAACCCAGCTCCTACCAATTTTTCTTTCAAGTCAGGAGCTGAAATGCAATCAATACTGGCACAGGAAAATCCCATAGGAGATGGTGGCTGAAGATTAATTTTCTATCTATTCGAACCTGGCCTTCACTTACTGAATTACATTGTTACCTACCACTGACAGTCAGCAAAATAACCCACTCATTTCTCTGCAATGAATCTCCAGACCTATTTCTCCCTCCCTTGTGAGGCAGATAAAATCTATTTCTCTTTTCAGTTCGCATTTGTGCCATTTAAGGGGGGGTGGGGGTGTTTGGTTAATAAGGAAAGTATACTTTTCATGTGTCTACTGTTCCCTGTCAGAATAAAGGGAAATGGATATAGCAGCTAAAATTCAGATAAAGTGCATTCTTCTGTAGCTGTTCTTTGTAATTTTGGCGAAATCAGTTCTGGCATGATATAAAATAAACTGATGTTACTTCCTAGGGTTTTTTGCCAAATACATAGCAAAAATAATGCAATGTCTCTCTCAAGGGCTTTGTGAACATAGATTAATCCTTCTTCATGAGGTAACTGGAAGCTTTATGCCAAGAAGTATCACTGAAAGATGCATTTAGTAAAGCAAACAACCATTAAACCAAAATGAAACAAGGTCATTTCAAGAAACTCTGACCTAGTTTAGCTGCCCATTTCAGTGCAGCCAAACATACCCTGATTCCTTTCCACAGCGTTCAGTTATGGTTCATCATCACAGCCGTAGGAAGATGTGTGGATTTTGTAGCTCTACTAGTAAACTTTCATTTAGTTGAAAAGCACTTGTTACTGTGGAAATGAGAAATACTTTTTCCACAAATATAAAATGCATAGTTTTGTGCTTCTTGCAACTATTGAAAACTGAAGATTAGAAAAGCGGTATTAATTTAAAAAATACCATCAATGAAACACCCAGAAAACCACAACCAAACGGAAGCAACCTTCAGCTGTTTTCTGAAGGGAGACTCTTTTCAGGAACAACAGAGAAGTTGCTCAAAGCAGCAGAACAGATTTAGCATCAGGACAAAAGAATAGAAGGTAAATTTCTTTTTTTTTTTAATTCCTGAACCACTATCCAGCAAGAAACAATGGCACCTGCCTGCTTTCACACTTATGGAAATTAGAAAGGAATTGGTTGCTAGTATATTCATTGTCCTAGTATCTGGGGACTGTGTTTTGCATAAAATCTCGCTGTCCCTATGGTGTTCAGGACATCACAGTTCTTGCTCTGTCATTCCATTCTGTCTTTCCTTGCAGATTTCCAAAAGTTTTATATTTTCATCTCTAGTTTTTCCCCCTTTTTTGTTTCCTGAGTATATGTTGAAATTTCTAAATGTAAAATTTTGAACAATCGAGTCTCAGTGTCTATGCTTCTTTTAGTCTACTCCCAGACCTCCTCTGTGCAAACAAATGCTATCACATAGAAAATAAGCACAGGATTCTTCCTACACTCAGCTCCTACTCAAAATCAGTTTTACTGTTTTATCGGTTTTCTTTTCCTCCCTGAGTAATCCAGCTGAAATACATACACAACCCCCCCCCCAACACTGCTTGTGAACCCATTTCAAACTTCCAGGTGGACCTGATGGGGAGAGTAAAACAAGATGTTGCTTCAAGCACATGGCTCAGCAATATGCCTCAGCAAGCCAAGGATGGGAACAGCTCTTCTAAGGACAAGATAGAGGGAAGTTAATTTTGAACTGGCAGCTAGAATTCATTCTAATAGCCATAGCGCTTTCATAGGATTTCGGATGATGTCATGAGCCTTCTGACAATTTTTTAAAAATTCTTTTTTGATAGATGTGATTTTCCAGCTGCAGGGAAACTGCCGAGTGCATTTAGGGGGTTGTGACAGAACTGCAAACAGTTTACTTCATTTTTATTTGTGTGTCAGTGGGGGACTGCTGTAGTCCGCTACACTAAGATTTAAAGTAAAGTGACATCCTTCTGTCTGCTCTTAGGGAGAAAACTCGATCAACAGAGTTACAACTAAAATGAGAAAACAGTTGGCTCAGATCTTAAATATTCTTACTTTATCTGTTAGACAACAGAGAGATGCTAATAATACATATACATATTCATATATATGTACACATAAGAATATACATATATATAATATATAGGGTCTGAGTAGCTTTGGAGGTAGGGAAATAGCTTTCTATTTGCAACTGTCTGTGTCATGCTCAAGGACTATTTATTTAAAATATATACAAGGTGTTTTCAGTGGTTTTAGTGTTTCCATATTCTTCTAATGTTTCGGTTGGTTACTGTATGTCAATAAGTAAATTAATGGAACTCTGGACTGAGTAGTTACATTTTTAAAAAAAAGATTTATTTTATAGCATTCATTTTATTTTCAGCATTCTGTCAGCTGAATAACTTTAGTATATATCAAATATAGAGTCAAATTAATAATAATAATTAAAAAAAAACATTTGCCTCAGCCATTTTTCTGAATGCAGACTATCTTTTGTTGAAAAGAATTTCTACTTACAGGCTTGTTCCTGTCTACTGTAAACACAACTATATTAAATTTTATGGATGGTTCAAAACCCACTCTATGCATTTATTTATCTGACCTTCATGCTTCACAGCTCCTGATCAGAACTTCTAGATACCCACAAAAATGTTACATACAGCAAACAATAGTTTTTTTTTCCTTTTCCCAGTCTATTTACAAAATTCACTGCGTCATGAGTTTAGTTTTATAAATAAATGAAACTCTGATGTAATTTAGTTATCAAACATGAGGACTTGGAAGTCTGGGGACAGACTTTTTAGTAGGGCCTGTTGTGATAGGACAAGGTGTGATGGTTTTAACCTAAAAGTGGATCAAGTCAGACTAGATGTAAGGACACAACAAGTGTGGTGAAACACTGGCACAGGTTGCCCAGAGAAGTGGTAGAAGCACTGGAAACATTGCAGGTCAGGTTGGATGGGGCTCTGAGCACACTCATCTAGAGATCCCGTTTTAGAGAAACAGATGAAAAGGACTAGGTTTTCCTGATGTATTCTGGTGGAGAGAACAAAAATCAGAACAAAACAGAAATCCAAGCTTCTGGAAATCATATTTTGTTTGAAAGACTTGACACTACGAGTGTGCTTTAAATACCATGACTCAGGGAATTATAGTGTCTTGTAAATAATATAAATATTTTCTTAATTTCTGACAGAAAGGAACAATATAAAGATATAAGAGATCATTTGACAATAAGCTAAAAAAACCCTTAAGGTGAAAACAGAGTAATGAAAGAATTAATGAAAATTATAACAGCAGTTGCTTTGAATTTCTAATGATTATACCAGCATTTTACCATCTATGTTGTGAAGTAAAATGCTGAAAGAACTGATACTATTTTATTTTGAATCATATCCACAGGACCTATCCTTGCTTTTTGCAGCTACGTCTTATGAATCATTAAATAAAACTTCTATACAATTTTGCAGGTAGGAAACTGAAAGAGACAGCTTGTTTTCAACAACATGATGAACAGTCACCCAGCTATAAGAAAACTGTCAGCACATGGCTGGTCAAGTATCACTGAAGAAATTCCACGGTAGACTAGTGGTCCAAATGGGAGAGAACATGGCAATATATCATACTAAAAATTCAAATCTATTGAACTAATACTTTTCCCAAAGTAGCTGGAGTACGCTCCTGCTCAGATTTACTCTTTTAAACTGAAGATAAGAATTCAAATTCCTACTGGACTTAACAACAGAGCTTGTTTCACTTTGTAAGCCAAGACCATTCCTCCATTTCCTTGAAACTTGAAAACTAAATTACAAATTTCTTGAGTCGGTCAGTTCCTGCAACTAATGCCCACTGCATTCAGGGAGACCACTGACTTGCAAGCCAAAAGGTCCAGAGCAAGCAAGCACCAGTACTTCTGCCTCTGGTGGGAATAGGCATAGACCCTCTTCCATAGGTGCTCCAAAAAGGTAAGGCTAAGGAAGCTAGATCGGGTGCTAGGGTGAGGGGCTGAAAATCTGAAGTAACCTAAGCATATCAGCAATTTCTGTAATTACTTTTAAAGAGACCTGTGCAGTCAGCTTGCCTGTCTTAAAACTGACATTTTAGTGAGTTAGAGTTAGCATTTGTTGAGACCTCGATTTCTTATTTAATGAGAAATGAAAGATTATGTTCTTTTCTCATTGTCACAGACTACAGCTGACCTTCACAGCGAAGCTGCATAAAGTCTGCTACAGTAACATCAGTATGCAAGAAATCCTTTCTGTCCTCTCCTGTTTTCTCTTTAACTACAATGTCAGGTGAAATAAAATATGTATTTTAAATATTTAAACATATAATACATATAAGACATCTTCATCTTTCTAAAGATAAGTGTGACACTTTCCCACCCCACACAGCCAGTGAATCTCTCTGATCCCCACAGTGTTTCAAGGATGATGGAGAGCTGCCTCATAATGACATCAGCACCCTCAGATCCATCCCTTCTGGTCCCATGTCATTTACTGTCCTTTCTTGCACAAGGGACAACAGAATTACTCCACAGAAAAGGAATTGCTCAGAGTATGAGTAGCAGCAGTATAAGACCTTGAATATTTTGTAAATAAATAACATCATCCATCTTGGTAAATATTAACTGCTTCTTTCTACACTTCTCAACCGTATTAACTCATTACAAACCAAGATAAGAACTGTCCACTGATGCCTAGATAATCTGGATGTGAGTATCTTAATTTCTTTGTGAAGCAAGATTTTGTTCACATTTAAGCAGTTAATGTTCCTTCTTACTACCCTTTGGAAAGTTCAGCGCTGACATCAGAGTTTTCTTGATGGTAATCTGCCGTTCATGTCTTATCCTCACGTCTGTACACCATATGCTTACACACCACCTTATCACCAGTTCTGAACAAATTAGCTCAATCTGAATATATCCAATTTTCACTGGATTCATGCTTCTCAAGAGGTGATAGGAGACAAATTCTCATTCTGGATAGAAAGTTAACTCGTGAATTTATTTAAGTCCTATTCAGTGTAAGTAAAGACATCAGCATCAGGCCTTGCATATTAAAAATACTTCACGGTATAAAATTACATTTTCAGCACACACACACACACAAAAAGTGTATTAATTTAAAAGACAGAGGAAGAAAGTGTTAATAGTGTTATTTTGGCTATGAAGTCACAATAGTAAGGCACAAGTTTTCCCTGCACTCTGTCAGCTAAGGAACAGCAGGGGTTACAGAAGGAGCATGGTTTAACAGTTCATCCAAAGCAAACTGGCTGCTGCAGCACCCCTCTGTGATAATGCATTGGTGTCTCAAGGAAACGTGACAGATGGGCAAGGAACAGAGGGACTACACCACAGAAGTATCTTTAAACTCAAGCTTTTCAAGAGTGTCCTGGGTGAGCCGACACTTCCCATTTTGGAAGCTTTGTTGTAAAGT